>NC_060209.1:92577500-92852500 GCF_021130785.1 Homalodisca vitripennis | reverse complement strand
ATTATTTCAAACACTTATACAGAATGAAGGGTACCATGATTTTTGGCTGGAAGTTTTAAATCAAGCCGTATACAATATGAGATGGGATAAAGCTAATCACTGCCGTTGATGATCAGATTTAAGGCTAAAGTTAAGCTTAAGTGTTGAGGCGGCCGTAAACCTAGTCTCTCATTACAGAATCTCTTCTTCAAGTTTGCGGAAAGATTTATATACAGTCTTCTTTAAGAGTTGAGGTTATACAACGACTTAACGGTAAGCCCGTTTTAAAGAACACAACAGCGGCGATCCTTCAGCTTTTCAGTTACTACAATACCTTTTAAATATCAATATAAATTGTTTATTTAATAGATAAATAACTTTTAATTTCGTTTTCTCCATTACCTGTGAAATATTGTTTTATTAGCAAAAAATAAGTTTTAATGAAAAATAATGGAAAAACAGCTATAAATAAAATCTCATTAGGCAATAACAAATTATATAAACCGCTTCTTTTTTTAAATTAAATTCAACAAATTCTCCATGGAATGTTGAGTTGGTTATTAGGGCTCTTTAGACCTTCCTCTGCCTCAATACATAACGGTAATTTCATCTCATAATTGAGGTTAAAATTAATATAGAGGTAGTATTATATCCCATTAAACATAAATCCTGCCCTCTATACACCTGCAGATATCAATAAAATGTTTGCATCGTGTATAAGAGTTTATTAAAGTAAAAAATTATTAAGGCTTATCTTGTTTTTAACTATTCGATCCTGGGTTACTTAAAAAAACATTACATTCAACTTTGTTTTTATTATGGTCTTTTAAATTCTGTTTGTCAAACGAGCAACTATGCAGCATATTTAAAGAATTATATGTTAATATTTTTAATTAAGCTTATCAAGTTTGTATGCAAAATAAATATGGGAAAAATTTGACAATTTTACAATCAAAATCAATAATTTTGTAACTCATGGACACTGACAATGAGCTCAAAGTTTCAAATAATAAACATACGTTTTGCTTTATCTAATTTTAAAACCCGCTTCATAAACTAAAACAATTTGAAACATTTCCTTATTTAAATTTAAATGCTTCTTTCCGATTTCAAATAAAGCAAATCTTTCTTCAAAGTCAAATATTCATATTTTACAAGCTTTAAAATAATACCAATATCAAAACACTAATGCAAAGATTAACAAATGTTTTTCTTGCGAATTTAAATTTTGTTATGTGACAAAGAAGATGAGGAAAGTTGTGGAGGATAGTATGATGTTGATTCTGTTACGAAGATAAAGACTAAATATAGATGTTTTAATCGAGATTTTTTTCTAGTTTGAGAGTGATAATGATCTTATTTCATTCTGAGAGCTCTTTCATGTTACATGCAGAAATGCCTCAGCTTTTAGTTAATAAGCCTGAGTTGTATGAACCACTACGAAGCCTATGGAAAATGATATTTGACTTATTAGAGACAATGCATCCGAATCGGGATAGATCAGTGTGACAGGGCTAGATAGTTAACGCTTGTTTTCAGCCCATCTGATTAGTGAGTTTTTATCGCATATTTATATATATATATATATATATATATAT
The DNA here is from genome assembly GCF_021130785.1 of Homalodisca vitripennis. Lineage (NCBI taxonomy): Eukaryota > Metazoa > Arthropoda > Insecta > Hemiptera > Cicadellidae > Homalodisca > Homalodisca vitripennis. The sequence goes on along the minus strand of NC_060209.1, from coordinate 92,850,923 downwards.
ATATATATATATATATATATATATATAAATGTTCAAGAAATTGAATTTCAAATTACAATACTTATAAACTGTTTAAGATGGAAAAACTTTCCAAGTAAATGTACATGTTTGTAATTTCACAAGTTGTTGTATATTTTGTGTCATTACTTTTACGTGGCACCATGATGGTTTTATATAGTCAAGAGTCGATGGTACAATATTGACCCGCCGAAACCATAATTATTGAAAATGGTTACTGAAATATACGTCAAGAATGTACTATTTCGGTATTAAATTTTGCTAGGAAGGAAAAATTTTTCATTTGTTGTGAAATTGAGTACCAATTTAAGTATCCATCTGGTTTCGTACGACTTTGTACAATTTCGTTTTCAGTTAAATTTAAAGAGTTTCAAAATTCACAAATATAATCGGGAATGAACTGCTATTACTGTCATCTTTACAAGCATGGAAATAAACTTTACCAATTTTATATCACGATCTATTGTGAAGATAATATAAGATGTACATTATTAAGTCTAGTACTAAAAACTATTCAATTAAATTATAAAAATATATTAATGACATAAAACATGTTTATTACAGTTCTTTTTTAAAGTTTGTTATTTATGATGGAAAGTTTGATTAAATAACAGGATTTCACAGTGTGTTATACCTTTTGTAACATATAACGATGGCAAATGTCCAAAATTCTGTTGATTAGAGTAATGGTATATTATTACAATCACTACCCGCACCTTATCTCCAGGAAATATATGAAATCTGTCTCAGTTTTAAACCAGTTAAGAAGGAATCACCGGAGTTACTATTGGTATAATATAATCTGTCTTCAACAGAAAGGTCTAGAATACCCGACAATTGTCTCAGTGTCAATATACGTAGGGATTTTGTTTGATAAACCGTTTCTGCCGGAGAAAGGTCCAAAATAGCCGACATCAGTCTCAATGTCCAAGTAGATACGGAAGACATACTGGACAATTGTGTAATAAACTATGTCCACAGGGAAAAGGCCCGGAATGGTTGACATCAGTCTCAATGTCAAAGTTAACTAAGTTTAAGACGGAGAATTGTAGCATTGTATTTCTATTGTTCTTTCCTTCGTGGCCAACACTATTTCGCTGCCAGTTTATAAAATTATATGAAATTATATTACAACTTAAATTACGTGATATAAATCCTGTAATTGTGATGATGTATTGCAACTTTTTTAATGTGTATGTTATTTATGTTGCGGTTAATCACTGAGGCATCAAATCTTATCCTCCTATCCACTTTTTTTGTACAGTATTTACAAGTGTGCCGTGTTTAGTGACATGTTTTGAATATGTTCACGACTGAAATGTGAACGTGTTCCGCATGAAATAATCGACTTAAATACTTTTTAGGAATCCATTGCAATGTTTGTGTAATTACAATACATTGGAAACTACATTAAATTCATTCATTTCACGTAACACTCCAGAGATCCCAGAGATTGAATCCTTACATGGGTATGATATGTTTTCATACTCACTGATTAAAAACCTAGCCTGAAAAATTGTGATATATTCCTAATATACACTTCCAGGCTATAGCTTAAAAATAGTGTAGTAACAGTGTATTTACGATTCCTTAATTACTTGAGTAATTGGAAAATCATGAATATTCGCTTCTCTTCATACACCTTTATAAGCGGATGGCTTTATTCGCTCTGTCAGTTTAGTGTGCAGTTGTCACGCAAAGAATATCAAACATGTAAAAGGTATTACCTGTCTCTTTCAGTTAGCAGTAAACCTGACTAATACACGTTAAGTGTAACAACTGCAATGTAACACAGGCATAGTGAGTGGACGTCACGTAAATAATATCAAACATGTAAAAGGTATTACCTGTCTCTATCAGTTAGCAGTGAACTTGGCTAATACACGTAACCATTGTAATGTGACACAGGCTTAGTGAGTGGACGTCACGCAAAGAATATCAAACAGATCAAAGATATTATCTGTCTCTTTCAGGTAGCAGTGGACATGGCTAATGCACGTAACAATTGTAATGTGACACAGGCTTAGTGAGTGGACGTCATGCAAAGAATAACATACAGGTCAAAGTTATTATCTGTTTCTTTCAGGTAGCAGTGGACATGGCTAATGCACGTAACAATTGTAATGTAACACAGGCTTAGTGAGTGGACGTCATGCAAAGAATAACAAACAAGTCAAAGTTATTATCTGTCTCTCTCAGGTAGCAGTGGACATGGTTAATGCACGTTAAGTGTAACAATTGTAATGTAACACAGGCTTAGTGAGTGGACGTCATGCAAAGAATAACAAACAGGTCAAAGTTATTATCTGTCTCTTTCAGGTAGCAGTGGACATGGCTAATGCACGTAACAATTGTAATGTAACACAGGCTTAGTGAGTGGACGTCATGCAAAGAATATCAAACAGATCAAAGTTATTATCTGTCTCTTTCAGGTAGCAGTGGACATGGCTAATGCACGTAACAATTGTAATGTAACACAGGCTTAGTGAGTGGACGTCACGCAAAGAATAACAAACAGTTCAAAGTTACTATCTGTCTCTTTTCAGGTAGCAGTGGACATGGCTAATACAAGTAACAATTGTAATGTAACACAGGCTTAGTGAGTGGACGTCACGCAAAGAATATCAAACAGATCAAAGATATTATCTGTCTCTTTCAGGTAGCAGTGGACATGGCTAATGCACATAACAATTTGTAATGTAACACAGGCTTAGTGAGTGGACGTCACGCAAAGAATATCAAACAGTTCAAAGGTATTATCTGCTCTTTGAGTTAGCAACGGACATGGGTTACAGAAGTTAGTTTTACAATAATGTAACAGAGGTTCATGTTGACCAGCTCTAGCCCGTATCTGTAAACATTTTCTCTGTAGACTTTGACGAGTTATTTTTTAATTCGATTAGCGGCCGAAATTGCCTGTTACACTGGGGATTGTCTGCTGTGTGGTGTTTTATTAACATTACAGATTATTACTCAATATTATTTGTTAATATTGATTAAAAATCTTAGAAAATGCTTTTCGTCATTTTAAGTATTCTTCATGTTATGAAAATAAAATTTCAGTGAATTCAAAAATTTATTTTATGAACTGCGAGTTTACTCAACATATAACTCTCTAAATTGGGTCAAACACAAATTTTTAATTTATATGGATCAATAATTGCCACAAAGTTCAAAGTTGAATTAGGGTTAATAAGTTTATCGAAAGAGAGAGTAAGATTTTTGTAATTTTATATAATAACGTATATATGTAATTTTATTATAATTTACAAAAATGGAAAGACAGCTGCGAGACTGACCAACAGAAGTGACTACTTCTTATAACGGACTATGAATATATATCTTGAAACAGTACCGTTGCTAATTATTAAATGATTATTTTTTATATTTTAAAATAATATGAGACATTCAATTCTTTAAAAGAAAAATGTTTGATAGTTTCTATTATTTTTACACATATTGTTTAATATATATCACTGACTTCTAAAAATTAAATTAATAAAGATGTATACGTTTTCGTACTAAACGTCGTGTAAACACAGCATCTCTTTTTTTACATATATCGTTGTTTTTACCGTGTGACATTGTTAAATTTAATTTACCTTGTCAAATATCAATTAATATTTTTGGCGTTTCATCATAAATATTTGTATTAAAATCTATGTTTACGTAATTTAATTTTTGAATGGATGTAAGGTAAGGCCCAATATAATTTGGTTAAGTTTGTAATTATAATCAACAGAAAGATGAATTTGTTTCTAGGATTAAACTGCACTACGGTTTTGTTAAATAGAAAAGATTTAATCAATTTAATTTTAATCCTTTCATAAATCTCGTCAGGACGAAACTAGTAGTGAACTGTAATAGGAACTAATATTAACAGAGCTAAAATTCAATTAAGAATCCGATGAGCTTTAAATACTGTTATTAAATAATGCTGTAAGTTAATTACATTTACGTCGGATTCCTTAATTAATAATAGTTCGCAGATTTAATAAAATCAATACATAGTCCACCAAAAGAAGTAGTCACTTAAATAAGGAGTGAGAGTCTGGAATTTTATTGAAGTAGATAGTTGATGGAGATAAGAATTAAGATTGTCAACGGCAAGTGGTTTCTTAAGTTGGCTAGAGTATCAGCTATTGTCGTAAGTTCGAACACTGCCAAGGCTGTCTTGGGCATCGATGACCCTCGAGTTTGTGATATTGTTCCTCATACACATCGGGAACACGTCTAACTGCTTCCCATATGAGAGGAAAAGTTAATCATAATACAGATATGCTGCTAACATTACTAAACAATGATACTTGAGAAATATACTGTTGTCTAGATCTAATTGAATGAAGATAGGTCATATTATTTTTTAACCTAACCCCATTTTTTGTTTAACGTAAAATTCTGCATTATTTACAACCAAAGCTAAACGTGTTAATTGTCTACGGTATATAAACTGGATGGTTTTGTACATCTATTTCCCACATATTTTCTAATTCGAGTTAATACCTTAGTGACGAATTTAAAAATGTACGGATTACAAAGACATGTACAATTATAAAGGGAAAAAATTGTTGGCTGTGTATGGCTCTCTATAGCGAGACATGTGATAACGAAGCTATATAGGTTAGTGATTGGTTGTAACGGTTATTGGTTGAGCGGATGGCATTACTCGCTCTGCTAGTTTTTGCTTAATAATTGTTGGCTGTGTATGGCTCTCTACAGCGAGACATGTGATAATGAAGCTAAGTAGGTTACTGATTGGTTGTGTCGATTATTGGTTGAGCGGATGGCATTACTCGCTCTGCTAGTTTTGATTTCGTATTTATTGACTAAAAATAGCCGTGTTATTTTCATTCGTTTGTGTTAGCAGTGTTTCCAGTCGATCTGAAACTGATAACATAAAATATCTGTAATACCTATCTAGAGTATACAAAAAATAGATGTTTTGAAGGAATTTAATATAGACTATTATTTTATTTGAAGTCTGGAGATACCCTTGATGTTAAAAGTATAACTGTTTTGATTAGGTCAAATGCAATTTTTGAATTTAATAGTTCAATAATTGCCAGAAAGTTTTGAGGATAACGGTAAGTGTATCGAAAGTGTGAGTAATCTTAAACAATTACATATATTTCTAATTTGTATATATTAATGTATTTATAATACAATAATTTGATTTCTGAATGGTGTGTGGTTTTTGTAATTAACTATAATTAAAACATAACTTGAAATGGACATCGGTGCAGTAAGGTACAGTAAAATCCTTAAATTCGCCTTATTCACATGCTATGCATCTGAATATTTTAAATACTTCACAGTTACTTTAATTCGATTATAACAAACAAAGTTTTATGTGTACTATGTTAAGATATTGTAATATATGTCTTTTATGACATTTGTGGAATCTTATGTAAACTTTCAAGTAATAATATACTCATATAACATTTTGTTTATTTTATTGGCCTCTGCTACTTTCTGAAATATTGAACAATTTTTTGTAGAGAGATGTATAGTACGACTCATTGTAACGTAAGACAATGTACATTCTCGTTATGCTAAATTAAGCAACTTACACGTGTGAATTACTCGGCGTGATTGCATATTAGAAGAGTGCATTAAAAGTGTTTTAGATGAAATGGCTTAGATGTTCTTTATTGGCAATTATCAATTTAATGTAACTTAAGCTTTTTACGCCAAAATAGTACATCACTTTCTAACTCTTGCACTTATTAACCACTTAAGACAATTATTAGTGACACTAGATGTAATACATCAATTATTACACAATACAATCATTTCTTAAAAATAAATAAGAAATTCATGTATTTGTTGTAATAAATTAGGATTTATATATCGGTCAATTATCTTCAAATTGGTGGTATAACTATTAAAACAAAAATATTTCTTTATTAATTTTTAATTATATTTTGATAAATACAAAATAAAACTGTGTGTATGTGTTGACAGGTCTTCATAAGAGCTTGCAATTTTGACGAACTCATCAAATTTCTTTGTTTAAAGGTTATTTTTGACGATGGAAGGATTGTGAAGGAAACAGGATTTTTCCGGACATTTGCCATCGTTCAGTGAAACAAGAAAACAGTAACACTACGTTTCGAGATCTGCAATCTGATCTCTTCTTCAGGTAAAGAACTAACCTAATACATAATTACAAACTAGGTTAAAATAAACAAATCTTACTAAAGCGTTGTGGCACGCCTAAGTCAGGAATCACAACCTACAGTGTATTCCGTAGTTTAGTTTTAATGATTAGTGTTTTGTATAGTTTTGTATTAAGTGCATGTCTTTAGTGTTAGTGAAGTTGACAACAACATGTAGGTTGTGATTCCTGACTTAGGCGTGCCACAACGCTTTAGTAAGATTTGTTTATTTTAACCTAGTTTGTAATTATGTATTAGATTAGTTCTTTACCTGAAGAAGAGATCAGATTGCAGATCTCGAAACGTAGTGTTACTGTTTTCTTGTTTCACTGAACGATGGCAAATGTCCGGAAAAATCCTGTTTCCTTCATAAAATTTAATGCAAGAACTTCTATAATACCACCGTTTTGATACCATTAAATATCTAATTCTTCTTTTTTATAAGCACAAATCGTATAAAAATATAGTGAAACTAAACTACAATATAACGGAATTAACATACAAAGATCAAAAGTTAGATTTTTTTAAGTAAACAATTTTTTGGATTACAAGACAGAAATAATTGGATACTAAACTATTCAAAATTTTATATCAACAAGCATTTTTGCGCATTTTCATTCAAATAACGTTTACAACAACTGGCGATGCAATTTACATTTAAGCTCATATAACTACATTTCATAACAAATTTCAAGTAAAACTGTTGACGATGGAGTCTATGTACTTAAAATGTTCGTTAATCAGTGATTATCTAATTACTTTGTTAACTGTCGATAATACGCATATTGATATGTAAAATTTCGATATTGCAGACGCTGCGATGTTCAAAGTGAACGATATAGTTTCATTGTACAAGTTTTTAAAATTTAAATTGTACTCTATCTTTAAAATTATCTCTTGATGTTATGCTAGTGATAACACATGAGGTTGAAGTTTTCTGTACATAAGTGCCTTGGTTAGTGAATATATTGCGAATCTTAATCTACTGCAGTAGGTCAACAGAATATAACAATAGCTTGTAGTACTTTAAAGGAAACAGTGTATTTTTAAAACTACATTATAACGAAACATTTGGGTACCAACTGACCAGGAGTTATAGAGCATGCTTAAAGCCAATAAAAACTCGACATATATGAACCATTTCACGTATCTTTAAAGTAAATATAAACTCGATAGTTGAAATCCTTTCATTTTTTACAATTTTCAGAAGATATACGTGAAGTTTAAGGGCGATAAGAGGTTATAATAGAACCTATTTAATATGTTACCGTAGCTTAGATACCTTAAATTCTAATAAAAAATATCAAATGTGTTTAAGTAGGTAAACAGAACTATTACCAAATATGGTACCTGAGTAGTAAGGAGAGAATAAAGAATAGTAGTAAAAAGCTGTAATTTTATAGTTAATATATACGAATATTTGTTAGATTTTTTTACATTTTATCATGATTATATTTTTTTTGTTAAGATGTTTAGAGCATAGCTTTTGTAAGCAGGGATGGAAGTATCCTACAAAAGAGAAAGAGTAATTAAACTTGTAATATATTACAAATATTTATCGACATCATGAATGAAACTTATTTAAGCTACAATTTTAAATCACAATATTCTTCATTTTAGATTCAGAATTGTGTATAATTTCAATTAAATTTAATAAGAAGTCAGTGTGAAATTGGGGATGATATCACAAATGACAAAATATTGCAAAAATTACAATAAAGCAATATTGAGGTAAAACAGCAAAAGTAAATTGCTGTTATATTTGGAAAATGAATTTCCTCGGGACACTTCACTTAAGGTTGAGAAAACTGAGGGTGAATATCTCAAGAGAGGAGGCCATTTTTATTCAGAGCTTAAACGGATTTTCCGCGTGAAAACGGCGCGGAGAGAGCACAGAACTGCTGTAGGCATAAAGTACTCTGCAGGGACTGACTGATATTAGCGTCATCACACGGGCTCCGCCAGTTTTTACGGTCTATGTCGAGACTGGTAGCTTCGTTTGGTTCATTTCAAGAATAAAAGAAAAACAACGTTCAGCGTTTAACTAAATTGGACTGTAATGGAATTGTTAAAGACAACCTCTACTGTTTTGTGTAAACACACATTGCAATCGGTCCTTTATATACAGGGCTGGTTCCAAAATAGTTAACTGCAATATACGCCTTACAAAGTTTCACGAAAATTTTGGAATAAACATTTTGATCAAACAGTTTATACGAGATGTGATCTATAAGCAATAGTTATAAACTAATGTGTATAGGATGAGTCAGCAAGTAAAACAGCGAATACACTAACTTCATAATCTAGGATAAATACTTGGTAGAGATACAGCACATAAACATATTTACTAAAAGTCTGTCCATACCAAAAATGGGTACATACCTAAAAGTTAAAATGTTACAAATAAAAAAAGTTAAATTGAACATGACAGCGTGTATACCTTATTTTAAACGCTTTTTATAACTAAATCTTGTTTTAAATTTGAACCACGTGTTAATCAGTAACCGTTTTTAGTACAAAAATCAAAACAGCACTAGTGTGTAGATTATATATGCCATTTTCGAACACAACATGCCATATAGTAAATGGGCTTAATACTCTTGTAAAATAAACATTTTTGGCAGTTTTTATCAATATGTAGCGCTTAAAAATTAGGAGGCCAAAACATAAAAATGTTGAAGGTTTAAAAATCAGTATAACATTTTGTAAATTTGAAATGAATTTGTTTTAAAATTGCATGACACCTGAACATATTTAACTAAACTCCCTAAAAAATTTTGACAAAGTTAAATAACTCTAACTAAAAAAATAACAATAATTTATCATACATAAAGTATCAAAATAGATGGGTGGATATTTGATTTACACATGTATGTGTAAATGAGCAGTATGTATTCTTACATCGAACTCCTTTTACCAGAACATTTCAAAAGAAAAACCACATGGGAGTATCTTCACACGCTGTACCACCAGGATGTCTGAAGCTACCAAAAATAACTCTCTTCATCTACACATAACACAGCTATAGTGTGAAGGTTTGATTCAATGCGAATATTGAGTTTAGCATGTCATCATCTTAACTTCCACCTGGAGCAGCCTCTGAGATCTGACACTGTCACATACTAGAGTTCTAGTTACTAGAGTCCACGTCCGATCCAGCAAGACCGAAATAATAGAATACTTTTTTCTTTTTTTATTTTTAAACGACAAGCAGCCAATTTATACAGAAATACAGCAACAAGGCTCAAGACCTACACATCACAATTCACTATTAAATAGAACAAAGAGTTTAGCCACTGAAAGAGTTTAGAAATTGAAATAAATAACAGTAAACACGCTTGAGAAAAAAGCTCATACAAAATAACTGAGTAAAACATGTATAAAGAGATACAAGAATATTTCAATAGACTACTAACAATAATAATAAATGTAATAATACTTCCAAAAGACACTATGAAGATTGTAACACAAAAAATTTTTAAAAATTAATATAATGAAATAGTAACAAAAATACAACAAGGGGGAATATAAACTGTATATACAAAATTAATATATAAACATTATGAAAATATTTTTCAAAGTAGTAGTATTAGTAATACTGACAAAGTAATATTACCTATTACTTTGTTCATAATTCCCAATAAATGATTGCAGAATCGGATAAAACGAGCCAGTAATACCAGAGAAGTGTTACACGGATAAGAAAGGAATCACAATAAATATGTTGCGTGTCATCTCCATGTACACTATCTCTAAAACACGCCCTTAGGTATGGATGAGACCTTTATATTGGTCTATAAATGGAAGAGACCTTACAATTAATCGTATAAGTATAAAGAACTATTAGTATTGGTCTTAGAATTATGGAAATGTCCTTACTAATGGTTCTATAGAGTTATATAGAAACCCCCACTGTCGGCCTTAGGATCTTGGAAGAGTCTTTACTAGTGGACATAAATTTCATTAATATATATATATATATATATATATATATATATATATATATAATTTATAATATTAACTAAAAAAACACACATTTGCAAATACAAAAATTCTTATTTACATTCCTAGGTGGTAAATAAAAAGTGTAGTCTTCTATATAATTTAATAAAATATGTCTCAGACTAAATTTCATATTTAAAATAAAATAAAGTCTGAAAAAGTGCAAATTAAGAAATTATTTAAGTGAAATTAAGATGAAAATAAACTTTAAAATAGATGACGGTATAGTTATAGTCAGGGTATAACAGTGCTATAGTTATTTCACTAAACGGTGTGACAGAAAATAAATTAATTAATAATATTTAACACTGCAAATAAAGTTTAACATATTTGTAATATATTTAAAAAATAGCGACAACTTCAATAAAAAACATTTATGGCAATAATATATGTCTTTATATTGTATTGTATTTTATATGTCACGTTAAAAAACTCATTTTAGTTTCATGTATCCTATCACTACATCAAATTATACTTTGGTACCTGACAGGAACCTTACACAATAATTTATATTACTGTATTTAGAAGTCATTGGGACAAAGTTACTTGGGATTAATTGAAACAAAAAGCAGCAACACTACAGATCTACAATCTAATTTATTCTCCATGTGGATAACTAATCGGACACAATGACTTAATGTTTGTTTCTTTTGTTGTAGTAAAACAAATTACCTTGAACCGTAGATTATAGTTGTAAATTACAAAAAGGATTAAAATTTTTTCACATTGGTTATTTTTTTATTTGAGATGAAACATAATTTTTAAAGAATTAAAAATGTAAAGTAACTGGTCTCATGTTAAATAATACACCCGTTAGCATTTAGTATATGAATAACCAGTAAAAATATTGTTCAACTAAAAAGAATTTAGATGCTTGTTAGTAATATGTTAAAATGAGACATTCCCTATAACATTTTGTCTATAATAAGCTCGGTAAAATGGCTTGAGGTGTAACACTGTTCTTAGGTACTAAAACCTAGATGGAAGCCATTACAGCTGGCTCTTAAAATAAACAAATCATACCAACTGTTACGTCACGTAGAAGTCTGGGTTCCGTGCATAATACCTCTAAAATGTATACTTTTTAAAACTAATCAACAGCTGAGTAGTTAACATCTCAGCTTGTCGCCCTAGGCGCTCGGATTCGAATTTCGTTCCAATGTAATTTGCAAGTTACCTAATAAACATCGTAGCCGATCCTGAAGTAATGCTATACACAGTTCTGGGGTAGATCATTAGATCATCCGCCCACAAAAGACTATTTATTATCAACTGCGCTAAAATACAAGTCACGTCGTTCAACTCGCAATAACGAATTACTGAGAACTGAACATTGTCCAATAGTAATTTCCCATCGTTACTGAAAACGAGATGACGCCATATCGGGTAAAAATTAATTCTGTTATTGCCATAAATAGTACAGAGATCGCACAGGCAGTATACAAAATTGTATTAATCTAAAAAATTGAAACTATTCCTTTTTATCTACTAGATAATTCTGAACGCTGCAGTATTCATTTTGAATTAAACATTCTCTCAGGTGGTTACACCTACAAAATCTTTTTGTTGCAGTCACATACCAGAGACAATGGCAGAGCATTAAACAGGTAGCTTCTTTTTTTTCTGAAGAAAGTGATTATTTATGATGAAATAAGATTTGAAAATGTTAGTGTTTTGTGTTCTTATATCTACGCGTACTTTTAGTACGAGTATGTAATAAAAAAATTTAGAGCTTTTAATTAAAAAATTAATGAACTAATAAATGTAGCCATTGTATTGTATAGATAAGTCTGCAGGATCTCCTAAAACTATATTCTAAATATTCCATAAAGTGATATAATTTATTTATAATATTAACTACAACAAACACACATTTGCAAATACGAAAATGTGCATTCCTTTACATTCCTCTAATTCAAAGTAGAATCTCCATATAATGTTTATAAAATTAAATTAAATATGTCTCAGACTCAATTTCATATTTATAATAAAATTACGTCTGAAAAAGTGCATTATATTTAAGTAAAATTTAGATGAAAATAAAGTTTAAATTAGAGGACGGTATAATTATAAATATCTCTATTAGTCAGGGTATAAAGGTGTTACACTTATTAAATTACGTGATTTAACAGGAAATAAATAAAATAATAATATTTAGCACTGCAAATAAAGTTTAACATATGTGTAATATATTTAAAAAATAACGAAAACTTCAATAAAAATATCTATGGCAATATATTTTATATTGCCATAGGTATATTATATTTTTTTTCACAATACACATCGAAATTCCATTACAAATTAAAAAGTACGAATTTAAAAACTAAAACATTGCAAAGGAAGAGTAATTTTTTTAATCTTATTTATACGTTCAGGAGTGAGGAAATAAAATTCTTGTCGGCGAAGGAAACGCAATCAACCTTCGAATATTTATTTCGTATATTACTCAGAGTATAAGACCAGGAAACCATAAATAATAAAAATCTGCAATGTAAACAATTTGTGTACATTAAAAATATCGACAACTTTAAGATAAAATATATACGATTTTGGGAATAATATATAAGTATTTTTTATTTATTTTCATAATTCACAACAAAGTCTTATTATAAATGGAAAACGACATGTGTAAATAAATCATTATGAAGGAAATTGAAACATTAAAAAACATTTTCCATGCGTTCAGGGGTGCGAGTTTCTTTCTTTCACAGAGAGGAAGGTGAGAAAATACAATTTTTATTGGGGAAGGAAACACAATCAACCTCTGAAACTTATTTTTCCGTCTACCTTTTCAAAGCCCCAATATTGTGCGAACAACTAAATGCTCTCAGCTGTTTGGAATTATTTAAACAAGTAGTGTTTCCTGCCTTAATCTCAGCCAATGCTTTTCCAAAGTCTACACTTTAAGGTAGATTTCTGGGCGAGACACAGGGTTTATACGAGTTAGTATCCATCCGTTTAAATAATATTAACAAGGAATGCTTTAACAAGGTGCTTCTAGCGACATTTTAAATGGACTGAAAACGATAAACTCTTTCAGTTTGCACGCACCATGATAAAATTTATACGGTAATCGATCTATCGGTTTAGAATATAAGTTTTAAATTTCAATATTCGAAACAACATGAGTAACTGGGTCTTCAGCAGATAAACTTTTTGAACGAGCCTAACGATCTGTAAACAGTACATTTGTATATTTACAAAAAGAATATGATTAAAAATAGATTAATATAATGAAATATAGTACATAAACAGATAATTAATAAGTATATCCTAATTTTATAATATTAAAAATGATTTTTTATTCTATTTTCAAGCCTTTCTTAGATAACGAAAATAGCAGTGTTGTTAACATTAAAGTAAATAAGTTTCAACATAGTAAGGATACCGTAATGATGGACTATTAATATGTGACGTGTTCCATTTTACAAAAAAACCATCCTTCAAGTTTACTCCGTTTACTAACATTATTTTAACTTTAGTTTGACAAGAGTAAATATCATCAACATAATTATTAGTAGTTGGCTAACTCATTGTTATAACCAGGATTGAATGAAATTGCGTGATTTAATTAATATAAGTTATCTTACACTCTGTAGTAGTATTTAAACCAATAATTTTAGTTCGTTAGGCTGCAGAACGTATCTTAATGTTCATAAATTATTTATTGTAATGTTATTGCTATTGAACTTACAATAGCTCCATAGTACAGGTAATAGTTTGTTACCTGACGATGTTTTGCAACCCACGAAGGAGTTTAAAAGTTTCATAAATACAAAGTCGTAGCAAAGCTTTATGAAATTTGCAATTATTTGATTGGAATAATAAGTGAGTCATCTCCCTTTATATGTGTATATTCAAGTTAGTAAAGTTTATATTCATAATCTCTTACTGGAAGAGAAAAAAGTTAGTAATTCTTCAAAATAAGGAATAATAACTTCCAAGAAGAACTGTTATTGCAGATGTAAGTCAGGTTCTTGGACTGATTGATTAAATACAAAAAAATGGTGATTAAGAACATTAATTAATTTAGTTGCTGTTAATCAACACATGGATTCTAGTTCAAAACCATTATTTATTTATTCAGTTTAAAAGCTAATATTAAACATCGATAACTCCCAAAATTATAACAACATAAGAATAAGTACTAAATTCCACATTTCGCTTCTATCATTTCATCATTCACATTACCTTATTAATGCTATAAGTAAATAAACATTATATTTTATTTTAAATAAGATTTCTTTTGGTTTAGAATTTCGTTTTAGGTCTTTATAAAGGAAAATACAATAATGCAGCTATAAAGGATTACACGATTTTGGACGTTTATTGTTCTTGAAAACTGACCTGATCTTTTCTTTGGTTATGACATTAATTGACATGAACAAAAGATGGTGAGTAGGTTTTTCTTAAAATAATTGTTTGTATGCCGTAATCATCGTGGCGTGTATGCAGCTGTATGCCACCAGACGCTTTAAGAGTTTTCATCTATACGCAGAATTTGAGGAGGTAAGGGAAGTACACCGACTTTCTAAATGTTGGCGTCGAGGTCCTATGTTATGTTTAAGTCTAATGTTTCTTAGACGAATCAATGAAAAGTTAGTGTCATGTTCCGATATCTTTCAGTCAATAGTCATTCAGTACATATACTCTTAAATCCTCCTTACAGGGGGCCCTTATTGTTGGCGTACTCGTAGGTGTGAGGTTCACGGAGGGAATTTCAAATTATAAGAGATCGTTTTTTCCTCAAACATTTTTCTAAGTATCTGACAAACGTACATCCGGTCAAGAATTCCCTTTTGTGAATTTAATTTGTGTGAATTGAATTACTATTTGAGTAATGAATTACATTTTGATAATCTAATCATAATTAGATAAGTTAAATGTAAAAACAATTCCTAGAATAAGTGCTAAAAAAGAAAAACACACATAATGCCTTAACACATATTTAAAACATGTATAGATAAACAAAGGTTATAAATATTTATGACTGGAAGCTTTAATCAAGCCGCATTCAATATGAGATGTGATAAAGCTAAGCACTGCCGTTCATGATGAGATTTAAGACTGAAGTTAGGCTTAAGTGTTGAGGCGGCCGTAAACCTAGTCTCTCATTACAGAATCTCTTCTTCAAGTTTGCGGAACGATTTATATACAGTGTTCTTTAAGAGTTGAGGTTATACAACGACTTAACGGTAAGCCAGCTTTTAAGAACACAACAGTGGGTGATCTTTCAGCTCCTTAGTTACTACAATATCTTTTAAATATGAATTTCAATTGTTTATTTAATAAATAAATAAATTTTAATTTCTTTGTGAATTATTTTTTTATTTCCTGACAATAATGTAGTTTTAAAAAGAATATATTAGTTTTGTAATTTAAATCTCATTAGTTAATAGTGAGTTATTTACAACGCTTGACTAAATTCGGCGAATTCTCCATGGAATGCTGAGTGGGTTAAGAGGCCTCTTTAGTCCTTACTCTGCCTCAATACATAAAGCCCACTTCATTTCATATCTGTGTTGAAAATTGTTATAGAGGTAGTTATTATATCCTACGAAAAAAATAAATGATACATCTGCGAATAGCAATAAAATATTTGCATCGTGTATAACAATTTATTGCAATAGAAAATAAAGAGGCTTATCTTTTGTTATAATAATTTTAACTTGACTTACAATTCTTTAGAAAAAAAGCAAAGTATATAAAATATTGTCTCCACTTATGGCCTTATTAATTCTATTGGGCAATTCTAAAAAATGGGCAATTTTGTAGTGTATTTAAAGACCGACAGGTTTATACATTTTAGTTTAGGTTATCGTTTATGTAGGTAAAGTAAGTAAGGGGACCAAAAGGAACTTTTCAAATTGAAATTAATAATTTTAGAATACATAGACAGTGACAATGTGTTTAAATTTTTAAATAAGGAAGGTTGTACTTCGTATAATTTAAAACTCGTTTCATTAACTAACACTATTGTAATCATTTCCTCACTTAAATTAAAGCGTTTCTTTCCAAATTTTAATAAAATTTTAAAGTAAGAACTTAAAGTTTGATATTTTCCTAGTTTTAAAATAATACCAACTTCCAAATATCAATGCAAAGAGTATAAACAATTTTTCTTATGAAATTCTATTTTTTATGTGATAACGAAGATGGGAAAATGAGAAGATTCTACTAGAAAATTTTAAAACAAAAACTAAATATGGAAAATTTTTACCGAGATTCTTACTAGATTAAGAGAAATAACGAAATTATTACATTCTAAGAGGTCTTTTACGTTATATGCAGAAAAGCATACGCAGTTAGTTAATAAGCCTGAGATACGATTAAAACTTTTACGAAGCCTATGAAATACTTATTCGAGACAATGACTCTGGAATGGAATAGATCAATATGAAAAGGTTAGGTGTTTCACACGTGTTTTCGGCCCAACTAATGGTAAGTTTTAATCGTATAATTAAATTTGCATTTATAAAGTTTTTTTGTCATGTCATTATTTTTATGTCTTTATGTTAGTCTTATATTATGTACCTATATTGAAACATTAACCGGTAGGGTTAATTAATGAAAATAGTTTGACTATAACAGATGTCGAGCACATACTATTTTGGTATTAAATTCTGCTAGGAAGGTAAATTGTTCATTTATTGCGAATTTAAAGTATTTACCTAGCTCGTATCAAAAGATTTTGTAAAATTTATTTTTCAGTTGAATTCAAAAGATTGCAAAATATACATACATAATCAGCAAACTAAATTACGTAAACGTTACTACTCTTATCTTTACAAAAGAGGAACTAAACTTAACACCAACTAATTTTATATCACAATCTCTTGTTCAGATAAATATAAGAGATGTACATTACTAAAACTAATCATTTTTATCTTTTTAACAAATACTCAATTAAATTATGAAAATATAGTACTGAAATATTAACTAAATTCCATTTTTGGTAAATTACAAACTCCAAGGTCTTAAATATATGAAACCTGACTCAATGTCACAGCAGTTAAGAAGGAATCACCAAGAATGTTGTATAATATAATCGGTCTTCAACAGAAAGGTCCAGAATAGCCGACATTTGTCTTAGTGTCCAAGTAGATGCGGAATACATACCGGACTGTTGTGTAATAAACTCTGTCTACAGGGGAAAGGTCCATAATAGCCGACATCTGTCTCAGTGTCAAAGTTAACGAAGCTTGAGACGGAGAATTGTAACGAATATGTTGTACTTCTATTGCTATTTCGATGGGGATTTCTTCTTTGCCAACACAGTTTCACTGCCAGTTTATAAAACTATATTAATTAATATTACGACCGAAATTACACGCTTTAAATCCTGTAATGGTGATGATTTATTGCCATCTTCTTTAAATACATTGCCACTTAATGATACAGTAATCACTCGGACATTTTGGACAAATTTTGCCCTTCCTTCCACTTTTAGTTGCAATTGCGAGTGTTCCGTATTTGGTAACGGCGTTTAAAATGCGTCTATGATTAAAATGTGACCGTTTCTGCATAAAATACTTTACTTAAATAATGTCTCAAATGAATTCATTCCAAAGTTTGTGTTATAGTAAGATATCGGAGAATATATTAAAGTTACGGTTATTTATTTTACGTAACACCCCAGAGACCCGGATTGAATCCTGATATAGGCATGACATATTTTCAACTCAGTGATTACAAGACTAGCCTGAAATATTGTGAGATATTTATAATATATAGTTCCAGAATAGAGTGTCAATAATCGATAACAGTGTATTATGATGAAGTTATTTGATCTATTGAAGAAGTATGAAAATGGTAACGTGACTTTTAGGAATTCTTTGAGATTTCAACTAACACTAAACGCGTGAAGGTGAAATTTATATTTTATCACATTTCATATAATTGGTTTAAAAAGCTCTCATTTAGCTACATGCTATTTACAGTTGCGTATTAACACAGGTTTCAAATTCGCACGGGTGGCTCTATACTAATATCTGGCATGTAAATTCCGTATTGTAAGCCAACTTGTTCATCCTTGCTGAAAAACACATGAAAAACTAGTGATGGTCTAGTGATGAATGTTATATTGAACGTATAGTTTTAATGTATATCGTGGAAATCCATGTTCATTGGTAATTAATCTATATATATAAAAATGAAACTGTTCGTGTGTAACAGCATCACTCACAAACGGCTGGACGGATTCGCCTATTTTTTTTTTTTAATTTGTTCGTCTTGATCTGTAGAAGGTTATAGGATACTTTTTATCCCTTTCCCGATTCAGGATTCCGCCCCACTGGTTACAGAAATACCCGTAAGAAATGCATTGCAGCAAACATATGTTATTAAGAGTCTTTTCAAATTTTTAATCAGCTGTTCTTTGTAAACATATATAATGCGACAAAAAATATATTTATATATAAATTTCTTTACACTTATAGTTTTAAAGCATAGAGTAAGCTTAAGAGAAACGACAAATTTTGTTTAAACTGTTTCTGCAATCATAATATATAAAAATGAATGTTTGTGTGTTTGTCCTTTATAGACTCAGAAACTATTGGACCGATCACTATGAAAAATTTGTATTTTTCTATGTAGAAGGTTTATACGCAATGCCCATTGATGTAACTAAACCACCAGGCTGTACTGCAAGATATAAAAGTTATCAAAGCGCCTGCACATTATAAACTGCAATTACAACACAGTAGTTACGTATATTAAAATATCCAAACACTATTTGAAGGCAAAGAAATATACGGGCAAAGCTTAAGAGACGCGTGCGAAGCCGCGGGAAACAGCTAGTTCCCCTATAAAAGTTATGTTATATACGTCATCAGTCGGAGGTTTAAGTGAAGATAGGTTATATTAACTCTAATATTACACAATCACAAAGCCTATATCAAAATAATCATTCAATGAGAGTAGAGGTCACTGAGTAAGTCAAATAAAAACCTATCAATCTATTTGGTATAGGAATAAAAGTTTAAAACTGTTGTGTTATCGACATAAATTTTACATTTTTAAATTATAAATATTTAAAAGCGTTACAGGTTTAAAAATATTATTCCCTCAAGAGTAATAAATATAAAACCTAATAATAGTAACAAAACCTAGTCTTATAATGACCTGGACGTTGGAAACGAAACATTAAAAGCAGACAATTTGATGAAAGTAATTTAAACTTTCGTAGCGGAAAGTTCAGTTGAAACGGAAAATTAATTATAAGTTTGCATAAGAATTGTACTTGGCAGTCCGTCTATCACGTTTAATTGTTATGGACCCCTCTTATGGATGTTTAAGAAATATAAACCAGTTTTATAGCCAAATTGTGTTTACACTCAATCGAGAACTCTTGATAGGCCTCTGTCTATTATCTCTTTAAATACGAGATAATTATCAAATGCATGTTTTACAATCTCTTTCTAGATTCAATGCTGTTTAAAAATTGAACCTGCATTCTTATAATTTATATGCAGGATTGAGATTTATGATTCGAACATTTATAAATATAATTTTAATATACAATAGAAAGCACAATTTAACAATATTTCAGGAGTAACATTTTTCATATTTATTACATATATTATTATATTATTATTACTAACCAATTCAGCAAAGTAATTTGATCACATATGTACGTAACTCACTTAAAAGTGTTAAACGAGTTACACCGTAATCTGATTGTTTGCTAATATGGTTATTCTATACTACGTTTTCTGGTTCCCATTATGCAAATTCATAAGACAAAAGTAAAAAATTAAGAAGTTTAAACGACGTCCAATTACCAAAATTATAGTTTTAAACTAGTTGAGACTATTGCTATACTGAGTGGAATAGGCTTATACTCGGCCCACCTACTCATAAGTTATGGTTTTAAGACAACACAAATTATTTTTACGACGCTAGAGTATTATTTTTTTAAGAATTATTATTTTTATTATTTATTATTTATTTTATTTATTATTAATTTTTTAGAATCCCATTACTGTAAGAGTTTGAAATAAAAATCCTTTTACCACATGTTAATTTAATTAAAGGGTTTCAATTCTATTAACAGCGTAAGCAACGTTATCTTAGATAGTTTACTACTATCAAATCTACAAAAGCCACGTATTATTAAGGATTGTTTATATTTTTGCACATTCAAACTGATTAAAATAAGTTAACGGTTTAATTTTGTCGTTTTAGGTGTAAAGTTGTATTTCATTACTGTACGTTGATTGAGTTATTACATATCAATTACAGATTTCACCCAAAGAAAATAGTTGTGTAATAGTATTGGGTATAAACTTGAGACTATTTCATGTTATATGGTAGAGATGAATACTTTATAAATGTAATCTCGTGTGATGCAGAACAACCCATTTACATTGATGGTCCGGGTTTAGGGAGATACCAGCACTATTTGTGTACGAAATAAAACTAAAGAATGAATATGTACTGAAAAAGAAGTTTCACTTACAAAATATAAAACTCCATTTCTCTGACTGTTTCATTTCTATTAAGACTAACTACATTTTTCGAGAAACATAATAGTTGTTTTCCTACATTTTCTTACTAAGAGTTATAAATAACTCTGTTAATCCAGTGGATATAATTACTTTTTCTTATCTCTAATAGTACTGTTACAAGGTAACATCGTGTTTTATACAAACTTTTCCTCAAGTTGTGTAAACGATTACTATTATCTTCACGATTACTATTATCTTCTTAATTTCATTCTCTAGGTGTACTTTGAACAGGCATACAAATAAACAGACATAAAGGAAATCTTTACAGCTCACACTTCAACAGAAAAGATATTTTTCCAGCCCACTGAGTGACATGTTTCAATGACACTCAGATAAATCCCACGGATAGATATGAGTCATATCGGCACAATTAAACACGATGTTGCCTATGTAAAAAAGGAGATCACATTAAAAAGTCTGTTCTTGTAATATCCAGTGGTAAATAGAAATACAATAAAATAAACAGACAAAATAGAAATTATAAAGTTAATTATTAAAACTTTTTTAATAAACCAGTATTAATCGGTAGTCATTTGATTAATCTCAGATTGAAATTTAATCTCATAAACATATAAATGAGAGTTACATATCAAAACAATTTTTTTAGGGAATTGGATACCAATAAACATGTTTTCCAACGATATACGTTTAAAATTCAATATGACTTTCACCATCACTTGTTCAGAAAGGATGAACAAGTTATTGCATTACAATACGGACTGTAGATTCCAGAAGTCAACATCGACCTTCCCATGGCAATTGTTACCTGTGTTAATAGGTAACGGTAAAATGCATGTAGCTAAACGGGAAATCTGTTAAACCAATTATAAAAAGTGTGAGGAACAATAAATTTCACCTTCACGCGTTTAGTGTTAGTTAAAATCTCAAGAAACACCTAAAATAACGTGATCGTTTTCAAGTTTCTTCAATCAATAAAATAAACTAATGAAATCATAAATATACTGTTATGGATGATCTTGACGCTATAGCCTAGAAATGTATATTTAGAATATCTCACAACATTTCAGGCTAGGTTTGTAATCAGTAAGCTTGAAAATATGCCATGGCCATATTAGGATTCAATCCCAGTCTCAGTGGCGTTACGTGAAATAAATAACAATATCGTTAATCTAGTTGCCGATATCTTGCAATAGCACGACACTTGTAATGGCTAATTTGAATAGTGTTTAAGTCAAGTATTTCATGCAGAAAACGGTCACATTTTAAACGTAGTCATTCTAAACACGTAATTAAACACGATGCAGTTGCAATTATAAATAAAAATGGGAAACATGACAATATTTTATGCCACAGTGATTAACCGTAACATTAATGGCATTAAAACTAAATAAGATTTTTATTAAACTTCACACTTACTGGATTTATAACGTGTAATTTCAGTCATAATATTAATCAATATAATTTTATTTCCTATGTTACCACAAAGAATTCCCAAGGGAACACTATAGAAGTGCAACATATTCGCTACAATTCTCCATCTCAAGCTTCGTTAACTTTGAGACTGATTTCGGTTATTTTGAACCTTTCCTCTGTAAACACAGTTTGTTACACAACAGTCCGGTATGTCTTCCGTATTTTCTTGGACAATGAGACAAATTGGGGCTACTCTGGACCTTTCCCCTGTACACAGAGTTTATTACACAACAATCCGATGTCTTCCTTATCTATTTGGACACTGAGATAGATGTATACTATTGTCGACATTTCCCCAGTAGACACTGTGTATTACACAAAACCTCTATATATATATAGTGTTGAGGCAGAGGAAGGTTCAAAGAGCTCTCTTAACCAACTCAAAACTCTTTAGCCAATTAGTTGAATTTAGTTAAGAAAACAAGCGGTGTAAATAATTCGCTACAAACAGAATTTATTTTTAATTAAAACTTCTTTATTTTCAGCTAATTAATCAATATTTTACCAGATAATTTGAAAAATGACATAAAACGTTATTTCTTTACTAACTAAACAATTGCAATTGATATTAAACAGGTATTGTAGTAACTAAACAGCTGAAGGATCGTCACTGTTGTGTTCATAAAGACTGGCTTACCGTTAAGTCGTTGTATAACCTCAACTCTTATAGAACACTGTATATAAATCGTTCCGCAAACTTGAAGAAGAGATTCTGTAATGAGAGACTAGGTTTACGGCCGCCTCAACACTTAAGCTTTAGCATTAAATCTCATCATCAACGGCAGTGCTTAGCTCTATCACGTCTAATATTGGATACTGCTTGATTAAAGCTTCCAGGTAAAAACATGTGCATATTTATATTCTCTGTAATTTTAAATATTTGAAATAATGTGTAGTGGTTAAAACCGTCCTTCATTGTTCTACCGGAAATGTTAGTCTCTTCTTTTAGCAGAAATTTTAGGACTTACTTTGACATTTAGATAATCTGGTAATTATTAAATTATCTCAATCTAATTCATTACTCAAATAATAATTCAATCCACATTTTAAAACAACATTTTCTTGATCGGAACATCTTGAACATAACAATATTTCACTGGATAATTTCTAAAATCGAAATGAAACGTTATTTATTTATTAAATAAACAATTTCAATTGATATTTAAAGGTTTTGTAGTAACTAAAGAGCTGAAGGATCGCCACTGTTGTGTTCTTAAAGACTGGCTTACCGTTAAAGTCGTTGTATAACCTCAACTCTTAAAGAACACTGTATATAAATCGTCCCATTAACTTTTCATTGTTTCACCTTAAAATGAGCCCTCTAATATCGCTTTAGGATCTCAACACCAACAATTAGAAATTAAATTTACTTTCACGAATTGGGATTTGATGAAAAGTTCTACAAAATCTGGTTGCATACACTTTATACGCCTTAATGTTCACGACATACAAAAACTAATTTTTAGGAAAACCTTCTCACCATCTTTTGTACTCGTCATGGCTTACATCATACCTTAAGAAAAGTACAGGTTAAGTTTTCAAAGATAGTGTTTCAGTTTGTATTAGATGGTTAACGCCAGAAATTGTGTAATCCTTTATAACCACATTATTTCTTTATAACTTATTAAGATATCCGGTATCAATAAACAAGGATAGAAGTACGCCACACCACGTTTCGTAACAGACGTCAATGTTGTTGCTTGCAAATTTTAAAATATAGGTATAGACCTAATTTTATTTTCAAGATGTTCCGCGGACAGATAGACATACAGAAAATATACAAAAGTTGATACATAATTGATGCATCATAGAACTCATTTTTGTAAAAATTAAGTTTCATTCAAAATTTAAGTCCACATACATAATCTTCCTTAACAAGTCTTGCTATATGATACATTCATATGTTTATTCATTAAATTGGGTTTCATATCAGTATTTAAATAATAAAATTCTACACACCAAGTTACTATAAAATGATGTGCTATGTTTTGGGATAGTTAGACGACATGAGTTAATATGTCACATGTTAAAATCTTACATTACGTTTGTACTCTGTTTACATAAGACCAATGTAAAAATATTTGCTAAAGCTCACCAAAATCCAATGGAGTGACATGCATCGAATCAGTGTTCCTAATATAGAAATCATCCTTCATGCACAATTTAAAGTCTGTAGTACAGTTCGTTTTCAAGATATTGTGCGGACAGACAGACAAATTTACAGACACCAGCAAATAGAAATTAAATATCTCCACCCTAGTGATAGGCTTCACTAAAGCTCAGCAAATATCTTATCCAAAACACGATTAAACTTATGTTCATTTACTTATACAACTTGTAAGGTAACATGGACGGTGATATGTTGATAGAAGCGAAATGTAGTACTTACATATCCTTGAGTAGTCATAAAATTTGTGCATTCGCTGTTTAATATTTTAAACTAAAATCTGAATAATCAAATAATTATTATTTTTATCTATAACCCACGTGTTGGTTAATAACAACTAAATTAATTAATATTATAAATAGACATATTTGTATTTTAACAACCAGTTCAAGAAATTGCTTGATTAACATCCTCAATAAAAATTATTCTTCAATAATTATTTCTTATTTTGAAGTCAAAATAGTTTTTATTCTCTGGCAGTATGAAACTATGAATATGCACTTGAATATACAACTTGATTATACACGTGTATACCTATATGTATTTTTCCAAACAAATAGTTGCCATACGCTTCTATAAAAATTGCTATAGCTTTGTGTTTATGAAATATTTTATGAATGCCTTCTTGGGTTGCGATGTTAGCGATGAGACAAAAGGATATAAATGTTCCGAAACAGGGAAATCACGCAAGATTGGACTATATCTACATATTTTAGGAATAATAAATCGTAGGACATTACAGCTGAAAACGTTCCCAGATCTCATTCCTATTTATTAAGGAAAATTACTGGAAAAGATTAAAATCGTGTCTTAAAGTTTTAACCTAAAACAACAAAACCCCCATCCCGCATTAGGTAACTCTAACTTGTAATCCAATTAAATTACTAAACCAACAGAGGTTTGGAGATAAGGGTTGTTGTGGCCTTGAGATGGACTTCTGAGTTCCGAGTGGAACAGATGGAATGGATTCATGGGATGATCCTTGTATTCTTAAATTTAGCTTACACTTCATTATGTTACATTGCTGTATTATGGTTTTAGTTGTTAATTGACTATTATTACCAGCTGTTCTCTTTAAAATGTACAAGTGAGATCTCTCTTTCAATGCAGTTAATAAAAATATTTCAATAACGGGTTTTTTGCTACTCGCAATATTTTACTTATCAATTTGTGGTTTGACAATCAGTGAACTTTTATCAACAAACTTAACAAATCCATTGTTTTAGAAACTGTAACTTTAATAGCAATAGTATTTACTGGCTCCTCTTTTTTACCTTCAAAGAACTACTGATAAAATATGTAGGATATCAAAGCGGAATTGAAAAATTGGGGAAGTGTTTCAAGGAAGGTGTAAGCTAGGTTATAGGAATTAAGTGACACAATTTCATTCAGTCTTAGCTATACTCCGCATCAATACGTAAGCCTAGCAAGTTAATAATAGTTTTCATGATATCTACTCTTGTGAAAATAAAATAAAAATGGTAGTAAAAGAAATAATCTTAAAGTTTTGGTCAATCAAGTTCAATGTTTTTGTTTCATAGAACACGCCATTATGCTATCCTTACAGTGTTAATTAGAATCACCATATTGAATTATATTTCAATATAAACTTGTACGTTAAAAATAAATATCAATAGCAAATATTTATTTACTTTCCTAAAGAGATTATTTGTAAAAACACTCTAAAAATATTATAAAACAAAAATTGGGATGTGATTAGTTTTTAAAAGTTATTATAAATAGGCCTAATAAATAAAATAATTTAAATAGTGAGTTTTTGCATCGCTTCTAAATGTAAATTAATTTTGCACTCGGCATCCTGCCATTTATTCTAGACATACTAAAGAGCAGTTTCGTCTGCAAGTGAGGTAATGTCCCCATGAAATGTGAAATGCGTTACACAAGTCATTAATATATATTAGAAACAGTATTGCTCCCAACACGGAGCGCTGAGGCACACCATATTTAACTTCACACATTACATACTTTACTGCATTTCATAACTTGTATACCCTTTCTTTTTTCTATTAAATAGCTTTAGAACCGCCTTTAGTTCCATACCTTAATACTCAACTACTGTATACATGATGTTATTATTTTTTTAAATTAGATATGATGTAACGTATCGAAAAATTATGTCAAACCAAAAAATATACCACTTAACAATTTTTCCACCAATTTATCAAGTACTTAAATTGACAAAAGCTATATTCGCAATTATAGCCTGCCTGCATCAGCATATTTTTTCATAAAAAGTTTTTTCATTATGTTAAAAAAATATTTAAAGGATATCATTACATACTGACAAGTTATTATGGAGTCTTGAATATTTGTTTTGTATTGCAGCTACAATAAGTTATTCTATTTTATTGGAAATATCATAACCTATATTAAAAATATGTACTATATCATGACTTAAATACTATGGATCGTAATTTTTAGTTGTTTGTGAGCTTATATCATCAATTCCTGGTGAAGTTTGATTCTTTATAAGATCTAAAGTAATACTTCAGTTAATTCAAATTCATAAAAGGCACATAAACATAATGAATATGCCAAAGAGTATTTAAATAAAGCATTATAATAGTAAATCCTGTCTGGCTTAGTTTTGTGGAGTGCAGGTTCAATGCTAAATTGAGGGAACATAATTGCTGAATTTACTGGTTGTATTATACGAGTCACTTTCAAGTTTATAGTTAATATCCAACATTATTAATGTCGGTCTACCTTGATCCTTACCAGTAACACATTTTGTAATATTAAGGTTCGTTTGGAATTCTTTCAATAAATTAACAACAGGCAGCAGAATTAACTTCAATTCCAATTAAACATTTCAAAAGATTCTAATTGGAATCTATAACAAAGTCCTATTAAATCTAAATTCAATTCCAACAGCCATATACCTAAGCGTCTCCAGAATGAAGTTAAAATATCAGCCCTTCTGGCACATTTCAAGCAAACACTGACCTGCGGGTTTATAGATTTCATTGGTTTAAAAATAAGTTTTAAAATTTGGCATACCTAAATGACATAATTGTGATCATGATTTAACAACTCAAAATACTGTAATTATGATGGCACTTACTCTTTCCTTATCTTCGTTTACGAGCTGTTAACGACCAACTCGTGACAGATTAACATACAAATTAACAGAGTCAGTTACAATCAACTGTAGTGGTTCAGCTGGAAATTGAAATGTCTAAGGTGGGGTCTGACCAATCAAGAACTATCAATTAGGAGTCTCGCCAACTTCTCACCTGGAACTTGGCTCCAAACTGAATCATTTGAATGGAACTAATTTGATGAATGGTAAATGGCTGAGAATAGAATTGGATATCTTGGTCGCATTGAATTAGTCATTTGTTGGCATATTTATATCTCAAATTATCTCTATTCTTTGGGTATGAAAAAGTAAAATATCCCTCTCGACGCATTTGAAATAATGGTACTAGTAACTTTTATTCGTGGCTTTCATCTTAAAACGATATTAAATTGAAGATACTTTAATAGTTTTAATTATTCTTGCAGTAGAAACTACGTAATGGCGATTATTTTAACCTCTTATATAAAAAGAAAACTCTCTTCATTTCAAATCTTACGATATATATCAAATACCTGTAAAAATTAAAAAAAAATAATTGAGTGGCCTGAGATCTCCACAATTTTTACTTATTCTCTACGATGTTTATTTCTGAGCTATAACTATTCATATCGCAATTTTATCGGGCAGTATAAAAACAATGTTCAATGTAATGTGATATTGAATATTTTAG
The DNA here is from genome assembly GCF_021130785.1 of Homalodisca vitripennis. NCBI lineage: Eukaryota > Metazoa > Arthropoda > Insecta > Hemiptera > Cicadellidae > Homalodisca > Homalodisca vitripennis. The sequence continues at coordinate 92,822,863 of NC_060209.1, read as the reverse complement.
TTTACTCAACGTTCTATAATAACTAACATAAAAGTATTGTTCACAAATACAAAAGTTTATCACATTCGAACTCTTTGTTAAGTGATTCTCACTAACTTTATGGTATGTTTATGTGGTTTCTCTATATCATGTTTGGTTATAATTTATTACTCTTATTTAACTTGTAAACAGTAAAGAAAAATATAGAGTTGCGTAAATAACTCGAGATTTATAAAACTATATTTGTTTTTGCTTAGCGATATAACTGAGTTATAACTATTCCCTTTGAAAACACTAAATAGCCTCAATTTTAAAACCTGTAAAAACGCGAAAAATAAAAACTGATAAACATTTTTGAAATTTACAATTTCGTGGGCGTTGCATGTTTACGAGCACTTTAGTCCGAGTTAATTATGTTTTGACGCCAATTTTGAGTTTAGCTTACTGCCATGATCAGGAAAATATGTCAAAATTTGTACATTATGGCCGGTCTTAGTATCTTTTGTGCTATAGTTCATTTTGTCTTGGTTCCAGACCAAGGAAATATATACAGTGTGAGTTAACGTATGGATACACTCTGTTTAGTTTTTTATGGATGAAGATGGAGGAATGGAACTCTGGACACCTTTCTAGGAAATAAAAGTGAACTTTTTATTCGCTGTTACAAATTTGCACATTTTCAAAAATGTTATTTGGTGGGGGGAGGGGGCTGAAACTAAGTTTTTAAATTTAAAGACCCATTAAGTAAAGGCCTTGATAAAAGAAGAAGAACAGTGGAAAGTAGAGCTTTCTATCTAACTCAGTACCCAATAGCAGCTCATTAAAATTAGTTAATAATTAATTGATGCAGAACATGAAGATCCACATTCAGAAGGTAAATAACTTCACTAGACAACCACTTTCCTTACAAACTCAAACCTGTCTTACAGTTATTACCAACTGCAGGGCGGGCCTCCCTTATCAGTTTTGAGGAAATCCAGTATCATGTCCAGTTTCTGGTTGAAATTAAAAAAGTTAAGATTTGTTTTGTGATAGTTTACGTTAAAATGGAGTTTAACGTAAGTGAACAAGAGCGTATTATGATTCCGATGATGCGAGGCCACAAAGACCGGGCGAGATCGTATGATGAAGTAAGGAATTTATTTAATGACACCTATCCCAAACGAAACCCTGCATCTCACCAGGAGTTTCAAAGTTTCCAGGAAACAAGCAGCGTTAAAGGACGGACTTAACCTGGACGACCAAAATCGGCTACAAACGATGCACTGTCACGAAGATCTCATGCTTCAACAAGAAATGTTTCTCAAACATTAGATATATCTTAAACATCAGTTTGTATTATAGTTACGTCTTATCAATATCCTCAAAGCATTTGCCTAATTATATAGAAAATAATAAAACTAATGTTGTAATAGTATATCAAATTTTATTATTTTGTTGACTGTATTTTATCACACAATGTAAAAAATGTTTGTCAAGAAATAAATCAAGAAAAGCGACAGAATTCATTGCTATTATTGTAAAGATACAATCCAAGACAAGTACAATGGCAGTAATCAGTTGCAAATTGAAGCCCTTAACCATTCAAGCCAAAGCTGACGTAAGCCCAATAAATGGAGCACCGAAGCCAGTCTCCTTTCTTTTAATTTCTTTCTTATTTAACAATGGAATATTCAACATCAACTGTAAGGGTGCATATTATTAATCTCGCAAAGTTGAACATTGTATAGGTTGTTTAATAATCAAGAGAGAAAGCTATAGTTTCCACTGTTCTTCTTCTTTTATCAAGGCCTTTACTTAATAAATTTTGAACATTTAGAAATTTTTAGCCCCCCAATAACGTTTTGGAAAAATGTGAAAGTTGTAACAGTGACTAAAAAGTTCACTTCTATTTCCTAGAAAGGTGTCCCGAGTTCCATCCCTCCATCTTTATCCATAAGAAACTAAACAGAGCGCATCCATACCTTTAACACTGTATAGACATCCACAGGTCTCAGAATGCTACTTCTGTCAAAAAAGCAACTGAGATGGGTTTTATAACAGTTTTTAAAATTTACTGTAAATGTTAGATAGTAACTTTGTCTTTAATCTTTATTGCATTACTGACCACAGCACTGCATACTTGATATTTCCTAAAATGTACAGTTAAAAGTATATTTTTACAAAAACTTTTAAATAATTTATATGGATATTTTATTACTCTGTCCTGAATTACTATTCAGGACAAGGTAAAGGTTGCAATAAAGGTTGAAATGAGAAGTGTTGTTACTTTAAAGCTTACTCTATGCTTTCAAGATTCTGAACATCGTAAATTGAAAATTAATTAAACCTATGGTATTCTGTCATAAAATAAAGTTTACACAGAACATTAGATTACATGTAACAGGCTCTTTCAATCTATACTATTACATAAATACTTTTTCTTTTTACCTGATTTTACGATGTTTTAATAATTCTTATTCTATTCGGGGCGGAGACTAATCAAACAAATCAGAGATCATTATAATCTTGCCATTCTTGAGTTATAAATGGTGTAACCCGACTTTATTCATGGTGGTAGGTGGTTGGACGTCCAACCCATGAAATATGGTCTTACAACAGATAAATTTCACCGATATGTACATACACTCGTCAACATAAAAAAAAAATTATGGTTGCCTGTAAAGTCGGTTTTACGGGCGAAGATTTTACGTGACAACATCTTTTTCTCGGTAGAATATTTATTGATATGAATATTATTAAATTGCACAATAGGAACAAGGAATTGAATGAAAATAAGAATTGCACAAATTTTAACTATAGAAATATATTTTGTTTACTAAAACATTGTACATAATTTGAAATTAATTAAAATTTGTTATTGCAAATGGTAAAGTTGAATAAAACATTTACTAAAATTGGAATTTGAAATTCTTGCTAAACACAGTTAAATTCTAACTTCGCGCGTGGTGATTGGTCGGTTTAGTTCGTTTGTTTGGTCGCACTGTTATGACAGGTTAGAGGTTATAATTTGTTATTTTAAATGTTTGACTAGCAATACGCGCTGTTTCTTCTCAATCGACTGAATTATGATTGATTGCAGAGTGATTTAAACTAATAATTTACTTAACACTATCAACATTTGTCAATAGTATGACATAACCTATAAACTCAGTTTCTCAACTTTTGTGTCAATCTAACAATTAATCAATCAATCATAGTTTACGATAATGAAATATCAGTGTACAATTATTTACCTTTATTGTTGTAGTTGTTGTAAATGACGAATCTAAGCACTCCACATTTTCACGAATAAACATAGTTATCTGCTTTATCCCGTGCGGCGGACCCACAGTTATCTGCTTTATCCCGTGCGGATCCCGTGCGGCGGACCCACTGGACGGGCATCGTAACGTTACCGGGCGTTACACTTTTTCATGAGTGACTCCGAGCCGCAACCTAATTTAAGACGTTGTCACGTCAAAATCATGTTTTGAAATTTCCTCCTTAAAAACGTTTGTTTATAACATTTTGGTAGGTTGTACAAAGTAATTATAATAGATAACTAATTTTACTTACAATTTATCACATACAGGTCACCATATTTGTTAATAGGATTAAAACGACTCATTAATATTTTCCCAAAATAACTCATTTTATAAATAAGGGAATAAGTGGAAATACGGTTTGTATCAAACTGTTGAAAACCTACACTTCTCGGACAGTGCACTTTGAAGCCGTATTGTTAGTACATGATAGCCTACATAGCTTTGTGTTACTGTAGCAATTGTTTACTACAGCCATTGCATAAATTATCGACCATCACTCTACATCAGCTTTGGCTACAAAGCTTAGTGTTACATACATTACTAACTTTAGTACTAACTTCATATACTTATTTACTTAAATTATAACAACTCTGCTATTTTAGTTATCTAAGGAAGGTTTGAAAATATGATATTGACAAAACAATTACTTATATATTATATTTTCATATGTTTTATTCAACAAAAGAACTAAACATAGTTGTATAGGTTATTAAATTAGTCCTTACTTATTAATGCTTTATTTATTTATTATATTTGATTACCGATATTTTTAGATATATTATAATATGTTTTGTGATGTAAATGTACTGGGTACAGAGCGTTTAGGCTCGTTAAACCATTTGTATATGCTGAAGACAGAGTTACTCATGTTGGTTTGAAAATAGGCATTTAAACTTATTTTCTAAACTAGTAGAACGATAACCAAAAGCATACTTTTATTGTAGTTGGTTGAAAATCCAAGTATTTTTCGTTTTTTGTCCATAAAAAACTTTACAGATATTAACTCGTATAAACCCGGTGTCTCGCTCAGAAATTTGACCTGAAGGCAAGACTTTGTGGGAACCATCACTTCTGAAATTAAAACAGTGAAAACAGCTCGTTTAGGTTATATCAAACACCTATGTGAATTTAGTTTCCCGTACATTGTTGGGGCTTTGAAAAGATAGACGGAAATATAATATTCAGAGGTTGATTGTGTTTCCTACGCCGACAAAAATTGTATTTTCTCACTTTCCTGTCAAGGTAGGATTGGAACTCGCACTTCTGAACGCAGAAGAATGTTTTTTTATGTTTTAATTTCCTTAATAATGTTTTTAGTTACAAATGTATTCCATTTATAATAGGTTTCGTTGTGTTTTATCTCGCACATAAAAATACATAAATATATTATTCCCAAACCCGTAAATATTTTTTGTTAAAGTTGTCGTTATTTGTTTAATGTATAAATAAATTATTAAAATTTGTCTACCATGCACATTTTCATTATTTTTTATTTCCTGGTACACCATACAATTCACATAGGTTTCTTTGAACAAGTATTGTACGAGTATTACAGCTTGAAAACATTGCTGTTTACGTGTCACTGCAAGCCCCTCAGCGAATAAATAGCACAGAAACAATACAAAATGATAAGCTACTTCAGAATGTTGACTTTAATATCACGTAGGCTTTTATAAACAGCTGACCTCATTTTTGCTGTAGACGTTTTGATATATAATCTGAAAACGTTTCTGTTTAGCTGCTCAACAAAACTTTCTTACTAATCAATAATCCTGGCAATGGCACAAGCAGCTTTACTACTGCAGGCTGTTTACTCCAGTATCACACGTTTTTCTACAAACAAACAAAACTGTGCAGCCTTTCAATAACTCCACACTCTGATATTTTCTACTCAGTTCTACTTTTATTGAATACATTGCTCTGTGTTTTTCCCTCACTCCTGTATTGCTGTTTAACACATTATAGGTGTAATTTCTCATGAACTTGGAACTTCATGTGCAGCTGAGCACTCTTCGATACAGACTTTATACTTCGTACAGACTTTATACTTTATACTTCGATACAGACTTTACAGTAGGAGTTAGTTTAATCATTCATAGTTTGCGTATAATTTGAGTATAAAGCTACGGGTTTATGTTCAAACATTTCAGATTAGAATCATTGCCTCCAGTTTTGGCGCCTTTTCTTATTAGATTATACTAAATTAGTTGACTAAATTAGATTAAATTATATAAACTGTGTGTGATTCCGGGGGTTGCATGCGCTGTTTCTATGTTGTAGCTTTAACCGTTCTCATAGTATACGTTTAGGACTCCTTAGCTGACTTACCCTGTACATATTAGCTTGAACCTATACGTTCTAGGTTACATGTAGATATTAACTGTTAGTTCAAAATGTTCATCCTACATTTTTGGAGCAATTTTTACGGGAATCTTTGTAAGGTGTATTGCGGTGAACTATATTTTTGAAACAGTATATACGTAAATGAGCAATTGCGACGTGTATGTGTTTTTAAATTATATATATATATATATATACATATATATATATATATATATATATATATATTTACGGTTTATGTCGAGACTGGTATCTTCCTTTGGTTCATTTCCAGAATAAAAGAAAAACAATGTCCAGCTAATGTAAATTAGACTGTAATTGAATCGTTTATAAAAACGATATATATAAACTACACACACACACACACACACACACACACACACACACACACACACACACATACACACACACACACACATATATATATATATATATATATATATATATATAGTTGTCAGTTTTTATAAAAGATTCAATTACAGTCTAATTTACATTAGCTGGACATTGTTTTTCTTTTATTCTGGAAATGAACCAAAGGAAGATACCAGTCTCGACATAAACCGTAAAAACTGGCGGAGTCCGTGTGATGACGCTAATATCAGTCAGTCCCTGCAGAGTTCTTTATGCCTACAGCAGTTCTGTGCTCTCTTCGCGCCGTTCTCACCCGGAAAATCCGTTTAAGCTCTGAATAAAAATGGCCTCCTGTCTTGAGAGATTCACTCTCAGTTTTCTCAGACTTAAGTAAAGTGTCCCGAGGAAATTCATTGTTCAAATATAACAGCAATTTAGATTTGCTGTTTTAACTCAGGATGGCTTTAATCTGTAATTTTTTAAATAAATATTACGTCATTTGTTTGAGTAATGTCAATTTAAAACTTACTTGTTTAATTTAATTGGATTTATACACAGTTTTGAATCTAGAATAGGAATATTGTAATTTAAAATATACCCTAATTGTGGTTCATCCATGGTGTCAACAATTATTGATAATATCTTAGAAGTATAATTAATGTTTCTCTTTTATAGAATATGCCCACCCCTGATTTCAATACTATACCTTAGAAACCTTGACTTTAGAAAAATACGATCATGATAGAACGTGGTACACCTAAAAATCTTTAGATTATATCAAGTACAAAATAACAGCTTTTTACTACTTAGGTGCAATATTTGGTAATAGATTTGATTTAATACTAAAAACATTTGACAATATTTATCTCTTATCGTCAATACAACTTAAAACATCGGTTCTGGTATAATTGGAAGAATTTAAAATTCGGTGGCTGTCGAAAATTCACTTTAAAGATACATGAAATGTTTTATACACGACAAGATTTTACAAGATTTTAAAAAAGGGCCCTAATTCCACGTAATGTGGAATCCAAATGATTGGTCGTAATATATTCTTTTAATGTTTTAATTAAAAACTGTTTCATTTAAAAGTACTACAAGCTATTGTTATATTCTGTTGACCTATAGTATAATAGATTATGATTCACAATATATTCACTAACCAAGTCATGTGTGTACACAAACCTTCTACTTCAACCTTAAGTGTTAACTATCATAACATCAAGTGATACTTTTAAAGATTATGTGTGTTTAATGAAACGATATCGTTAACTTTCAACATTGCAGCGTCAGTAATAGCGAAATCTTACGACATATCAGAACGCGTATTATCGAAAGTTAACTAAATATTAACATGCCCACTTGTTAACGAACTTTTAAGTACATAACTCTACTATCAACAGTATTACTTGAAATTGGTTATGAAATTGCAGTAATAAAAACAAGTATTATGAAGGTTGAATGTAAATTGTATTGCCAAATTTGTAAACGTTATTTGAATTGAGATGCACCAAAGTACCTGTTGATATACTAATCCAGTCAACAACCATTTTCCCGTGTATTTAACCCATAAAGCAACGAGTTTCATAAAAATTGAGATTTAAGTTCTACTTGTTCTCTATTTCGAAGTGTACTCTGTGTCGGGGATTGCTTTTCCCCTGGAGGTTGATGCCACTCTTTCTCGGATTTGAAAAATTTTTATTAAAATTTAGCATAGAAATTGATAATAATTTTTGACTAATTTTAAGCAACTTTTGTTAAATGATGTTTTTTCTGCAAATCAATACTTTTCGACTTATTCGCTAGTGAAATTGTTGATTTTCAGGAAAAAACCATGTTTTCATATGGATTTTGGCGAATAACCGGAAAAACTATGCATTTATTCGAAAAATATGTAGAGAACAAAATTATAGCTAAAAAATCGTGTACTTACACGCAGACCTAATATAAACGGAGTTATTGCTTGTTGAAAGTTGAAAGGCATTTTCACACGCCAAAATGGTAAGTTTCTACGTAAAATAACTAAACCCAATGCATTTCTCGGGGAAAACTCCTAGAATTTTTTTAATTTTATTTAGAAAACCTTTATTTTTATCTTTTATAAAAGTTCCTAGCGTAAAAATTAAGCGAGTTATGGTGCGTAATGTTGATTCCTATTCTTCCGTTGAAAAAACCCACCCAATTTGAAAAAAAAATCGTTGCAACTTCAAAATTCATGTTATTTATGTTTGTATAGTACGTTCTGAGTGTTTGTCCAATTTAAAGTACCTATTTTTCAAAAGTTCAGTTTAAAGTGAGAAAATAAATTTCATAATTTAGCAAAAAATTGAATTTTTTCAAAATAACTAAAAAAATATTAATGTTACGTACATTTTGTAGAATACAACATTGTAAATGACTTTCTAAAAATTATGGCGTTTTATGTTTTTTGTAGCGTACAAATTGAGTCCGATATGGCAGTTTAAAGTTTGCATGCGTTCGCACAAAGTACTTTTTTAGTCCTTTTAACTTTATTTCCGGTCTTTCTCAGATAATTGGGCAAAATCTTTCGTTAGGTCGCTAACAAACCGTTTCCAGACATATGTTTTTTTGAACGTTTTCATTATTTTGATGAGAGCAAATCACCTGTATATACTTGTATACATGTTCTAATTTCTACAAAAATGTCATTTTGGTTTTTCCCGATAACTAACTTGATTAGTTTTTAAGCAACAAGTCCCTTATGAAATCATTTTGTAGGTTTTTTTAAGAGCTATAAGTTCATCTAGATATTTTTTCAGATATTATCTTTAGGTTCATGCTAAAAGGGCTCAAAAAAGTACTTTCTGTGAACGCACGCAAACTTTAAAAGGCCCTACGTTAATCAATTCTTACGCTACGAAAAAAATAAAACGCCATAAGTAAGTAAAAAATAAGTTTTAGACAATAATTGTACTCTACAAAATGTTGCGTATCATTATTAGTTTTTTTTTTTTGTTATTTTGAAGAAAATGCGATTTTTCGCTAAGTTACGATAGCGATTTTCTCACTTCAAGCCTAAAATTTTTTGAAAATAAGTACTTTAAACTGGTTAAACACTCAAAACGTATTATAAGAACATAAATACAATGAATTGTAAAGTTTTAAGGATTTTTCAAATGGGTTGAAAGAGAGGGTGAGATTTTCATTATGTCTTTCCAACAAAAGAATATGAATCGACATTATCCTCTTCATAAGTCGCTTAGTTGCTATTATAAGAACTTTGCTATGCTAGGAACTTTTATAAAAAAGGAACAGTTTTATAATAAGTTTTTTAAAGGAATTTAAAAAATTTTCTACGATTTTTCTCCGATAATGCATTGGTTTTGGTTGTTGTACGTAGAAACGTTTCTTATTTGGGTCATGTTATTGGATCTTTTCATTTATCATATTTTTTGGTTAAAACCATCTATAATAGTTATAGTCCATAAATAAATGATAGTACGCTTATTCCAGTCCAATCTCATTTTATCGGACGGAGCTAATTTGGTAAATTGGAAATCTAGGAATTCATAAATTAAATTTTGTAAAATACTGACATAAGAATTTACATGATATCCAGCGTACCAAAAAATAATGAAAAACATTTTCTAAGAGGTTATTAACAAATAAAATTGATTTAAAAAATGTGTAATGTTAATTAAACAGCACAAAGCAGACATTCCCCCGCGTTAAAAGCAACTTCGGCTGCTAATCCAATTAAAACACTAACTCGCCAAAGTCTACAGAGAAAAGGTTTGTAGATCCGGGCTGGAGCTGATCAGTCTGAACCTCTGTTACGTTACTGCTTTTACAACTAACATTTACTAGCCATGTTCACTGCTAACTGAAAGAGACAGAATATTATACCTTCGATATCTTCGATATTCCTTTGCACAACGTTCACCTCCCTGAGCCTGTGTTATACGTATTACTGTTGTTACAAATAACTTTTGCTATCTATGTTCACTGCTGTGAAAGAGAGAGATTAGATATTTGATCTGTTCGATATTCCTTTGCGTTACCTCCACTTTACTAAGCCCATGTTACATTACTGTTGTTTCTTTTGGATTTTTGCTTCAATGCCCTCATTAAGCCGTTACGTACATTCAAATTACAAGAGATTATTTATACTGCTGGTTTACTTTTAAATTTTCAGTTTCTGTATATAATTATCGCCTTGAATTAGATTTATTTTTGTTTAACTACTATCAAGGCTCAATGCCATATTCAAAATAAATAATATTTAAATACGAGATCCCCCGCCCACAAATCCAATCGTAAAATGTAAAATAAAAACTCATGACTCGTAACGCCTAATTTTAAAAGTCGTACATACTTTAAATTTTATTGTAGGTAAAACTATGTTTGATCTATTCATTTGCGCGCTAGATTGAAATGTTTTTATAAGTTTAAAAATACTTATTGTATTATATATTTAATGAAAAATCAAAGTCTAATGATAATTTAGTAATGAAATGATAAAGTTATTAATCTATGCTAACTAGTGACACTGGCATAACTTGTTTTGTTTTAACATGTTAAGAGGTTCAAGAGTTTTGTAATATTTCGAGCTTAACAAATGTAAGTTACAATTGTTAATTGTCAATAAAGAACACGCTGAATAATTTACATTTGGAAGTTGTTTAATTAAGCTGAACGAGAATACTACTTTGTCTTATGTTAGAGTAAATTATAATATAGGTTCATATATATGAATATATATATATATATATATATATATATATATATATATATAAAATTCAGAATTCAAATGTTTAAATTAAATTTATTTTTTTTACAAATTAGAAATATACGTAGTTATGTCAAATTACTAACATCTTATTCACTCTTTCGGTAACCGCACTGTTCACCTCTGAACATTCTGGCAATTGTTGATACATTTGTTGATCGAGTGTGTCTCCAGACTTAGGACCAAGTTGACTATATAACATTCCTTGAAGATATTTATTTTCTATACTATGGATAGGTGTTACAGGTATGTTAAATTCTCGGGTACACATCGCACCGAAATATTGCTAACACAAATAAATCTTGAAATAGTATTGACGGCTATCATAAGTCAATAAATAGAAAACTAAAAATGGAAAAAAATAATTCCCACAAAAAAATAAATTCAACTCAAAATTCTACATAAAAAAATACTTGCCGATCGGTTTTACGGGCGAAGATTTTACGTGACAATTTTTTCTCGGTAGAATATTTATTGATATGAATATTTTAAATTTACAATAGGAACAAGGATGAATGAAAATTAAGATTGCACAAATTTTAACTATAGAAATATATTTTGTTTACTAAAACATTGTACATAATTTGAAATTAATTAAAATTTGTTATTGTAAATGGTAAAGTTGAATAAAACATTTACTAAAATTGGAATTTGAAACTCTTGCTAAACACAGTTAAATTCTAACTCCGCGCGTGGTGATTGGTCGGTTTAGTTCGTTTGTTTGGTCGCACTGTTATGACAGGTTAGAGGTTATAATTTGTTATTTTAAATGTTTGACTAGCAATACGCGCTGTTTCTTCTCAATCGACTGAATTACGATTGATTGCAGAGTGATTTAAACTAATAATTTACTTAACACTATCAACATTTGTCAATAGTATGACATAACCTATAAACTCAGTTTCTCAACTTTTGTGTCAATCTAACAATTAATCAATCAATCATAGTTTACGATAATGAAATATCAGTGTACAATTATTTACCTTTATTGTTGTAGTTGTTGTAAATGACGAATCTAAGCACTCCACATTTTCACGAATAAACATAGTTATCTGCTTTATCCCGTGCGGCGGACCCACAGTTATCTGCTTTATCCCGTGCGGCGGACCCACTGGACGGGCATCGTAACGTTACCGGGCGTTACACTTTTTCACAGAGTGACTCCGAGCCGCAACCTAATTTAAGACGTTGTCACGTCAATACTTCCGATTTGTTCATAAATTTTAATAAAAAAGTAATTACTTTTTAAATTTGCATCATAAAGATGGAATGATAAAATTAAGATTGCATTATATACTTGTGAACATTGCATTAAATATCCAAATATAAAACATCTCACAATTATAAAATACATACATATTGTATAAAAAATCAAAATTTTTAACATAAAACAATACTCCGTAAGTCTCCTAAAACCAAACAATTACGTTACACATTGACCTACATTAAACAAGAAATTGTTTCTTTGACATCTGAAATTTTCCAGAATCTCAAATTACTAGGAAATTGTACTTTTATATTACAATTCCAACTATTAAAAATAATATTTGATGGAATCAGATGGTGACTTACAATTGATGGCAATCAGAGGTGCGGCCAAACGAATTGCGCACTTTATAAAATATTTCTGATAGTTTTACTGGTCTAACGTACACTGAGTTAGTTTATCACTTTGGACCAGGAGCGATGAATAGGAGGGGGTAGGTAAGAACTGTCAGATCCCACTGATGACGATGATTTACTAAAGACAAGTGGGTTTCGTTCGCCAGCATCGGCTGATTAGCAGTAACTGAACCTATAATCAATATAACCAATCAGTAACTTACATCGCTTCTTTCTCACAGATCTCGCTGTGGAGAGCCATCCTCAGCCAACAAATATGAAACCAAAACTGGCACAGCCAGTAATGCTATTCGCTTATAATGGTATATACAGAGGAGTCATCTGAAACCTGATTAGCTGTAGCTGAACCTATAATCAAACATAATTAATATGTGACTTTATTTTTAAGGTTCATATTGTTATTCGTAGATAACAGTATGGATTTGTTTTCATGTTTTGCCATATCTGAGATTCTCTACCTTAACTATCGTAATTATGTAACACATTACAATGGAATCATTACAGTGGATTATTGTTTATAATACACCAGTATATACCTACAGGAACTGACGACGCTTGGATGAATCCGAAAACACAACATATATGTAATATCTATCCCAGCCCTTTACAAACAGCAACAACATATAACAGAGAGAGAGAGAGACGTGTTATGCCTATAATCTAAGTACGAATATCGGTTTCAGGATCAGATAATGCCACCATGTCAACCATCAATAGGAAACTCAACTCAGGCTAAACAGTTGGAATATACCGACCACATACACTTTCCTAGTAATATTTTAGGGATAGCTAATCGCTCACTGTAATGAATTGCTCTTTGTAGTAAATGGATCGTGATTGGAAATCAAGTATTCGTGTCATAGTTTGGTAGACAGGCGACTTGCTTTTGGTTCCTGTGCAAATAGTAACCTAATAATCTAAATCTAAAATGTTGTATTTACAAATTTGATGCAAGTATTGTATATAATTAATAAATAAATTTATAGTTATAGGGTTTCTAACCCTTGAAAAGCATTTAATGTATTTGCGCGTTATAATTGTACATGTGTGTGTAATCCTTACATTTTAAAATCTATGTCTAAGATGATAGCTCGAATCAGATAAATGTGGGAAACATATGTACTAAACCATCCAGTTTATATACCGTACATAATTAACACATTTAGCATTGGGTGAAAAATTCAGAATTTTACGTTAAAAATAATATGCTCTATCTTCATTCCAATAGACCTAGACAATTACATTTTTCTTAAGTATCATAGTTTAGTAATATTTTTCTTCCAGCTGCAGACCTGTGTTATGATTTACTTTTTCATCATATGAGAAGCAGTTAGATTATCGTCGATGTGTGTGAGGACCGATATCACAAACTCGAGGGTTATCGATGTCCAAGACAGCTCTAGCAGTGTTCCAAACTTATAGCTGATACTCTTGCCAACTTGAGAAATCTACTTCCCATTGACAATCTTCGTTTTTATTTTTATCATCCATCTATTGTATTAAAACCCCAATTTTTTTGACTACTGCATGTCACAAAATTATTCTGGCGCATATTCTCTTTTCAAATTTAAATTAGAAAAGTGATATTTTTTTAATGTAATGAAACAAACTGACGAATACCTTTCATTTTCTTTAGAGCCTAAGTAGTCTTAAATATTTAAGGTCACGCCTTATTTATAACGTTTATATTATACACAAGTTTCACAAATATCTCCATAAAAGGTATATATATCATAACATTATCTTACAATAATAAATGTAAAATGTAGTTAGTAATAATGAGATTAAAGTAACTGTAAAGTATCTTAGAATGTTCAGATATATAACATGTGAATAAGGCGTAATTAAGGATTGAACAGCACTGATATCCTTTCAAGTTACATTTTATTAATAGGTTTCTACAAAAATTAAAAAAAAAAACACCTACTATTCATAAATCACAATTTTTGTAGTGACTAATTCTTTTGGAGAGCTAGGGATGTATGTTTAGCAAATGGAAAACACTTTCGTTTCGCGCCACGGATCGAAGCGTCACGCTAGTTCCCTTGTTCTAAACATCTTGTATTTTTAACGTCATTTAAAAATTTGATTCAAGTATAGTACATAATTATTAAAGAACTTATTGTTGTACATTTCTAACGCCTGAACAACATTTAATGTATTTTTGAATTGTAACTGTAAATACAATTGTAATCCGGAAATTTTGAATGTATCACTAAGCAGCTATGGTGGGAAGAGCTGATTCGATGTGAATGTTGAATTTAGGTCCAGTTCACCTTCCTCTTAGTGCAGCATCTGAAATCTGATTCTGTTTCAGACTCGACTTCCGAAATCTGGAGTCATGTTCGTCTGAAGGGATCCAAATATTAATGAACACGTCTTTATCGTTAGTGCGTTCTTCGTCGCCGACTATTTTTTTGATTCCTTCAGATACGGTCTGATATAACCCTACAAATTATTTAATCTATGAAATATTTTATTTATCCACATATTAAGCTAATCGAATGAAAGGATAGCAGGATTTTAGACATTTAGCGTCATTATATGTTACAAAATGTAACATATTACAATATGTTGTTAATAAAAAATGTAAAAAAAACAAATAACTGAACGATTTAAGAGCAATTTTCTGAGTACATTTGTGAACATACTTGAATCAAAGAGCTACATTTCGTCCTATACTGGACTTTTGACAATGCTGGTTATTCCTGCAGAATTATCTTGCTCAGATTATCAAGTCAAAACAAGGTGGATTCGATATTTCAATAACATGTATAAACTTACTTTGTAGAAACTCTTCTTTATTAAATATACTTTATTTTATTGATGAGATCAAATAATTCAAGAACGTATAAAACATTTTTATTCGTGCGGACTTACGTTTTATAAAATTAAAAGTCTAGAATCATAAACCTATTCAATAGTGGTTATTCTTTTCAGGTATATTATACAAATATTTATTTTTTACAAACAACTCTAAAATACCATACGATTCGAATTTATTTCAAAATATATAAACTATAAATATAAACTATAAAAATATATGCTTTTTACATCTTCAAGAATTTAATCTTCGCTTTAGTAAAAATTGTTTGGAATAAACATTTGTTGAAAGAAATGTATGTGCTTTTAGTTTGAAAAGGAAATTAACTGTTAATAATTGCACCTGGATAGTTTGTAATCCGTTGCTTGAAGTAACTTTCTTCCTTGCAGTACCTTTCTGAATTACTGCTTGATATCGTCCTATCTTGATCCGTTTTCTTATCTCAGGCTTATAACTGTATCTCATTACAGGCGTAACATCCGATTTAATGTTATTTTACTGCTCATTTGACGAAATAAATCAACTTCAACATCTCCTAATATTAATTTACTATGTATAGTGTCAACAACAGTAACAAGAACGTCGAGGAAACGTTTCTGAAGATAAAGGTAGGAAGAGATAGTACCCGCTCTATCGACTCCATTTTAGTCACTATAGTTTCACATTTTGGGAGGTCTTGTTGGTAAGTACCTTATTACATCTCTTTTCATTCATATGCCTAACCATTTCATAAGGTCCAACTTACCAAGAACTTCACTAAATAATTGTGCACACGGAAAGAAATAATTTTTATGGATTATTGTAATATGAGCCGTTTACCTTTGTTAACAGTTATAACAGAATACGACGTTTCGAGAACTAATATCTGCTCTCGACTCCAGTCTCAAAACCCTTGATATAATAGATTAAGCTAGCGTAAAAACTAATAAATCAAGAATCATGATGCTGTAGTTGTTAAACTAACACTAATCAACATCAAACGTTTACATATTTAATCATGCCAGCAACATAACCGGACACAAGGTTAAGTAGAGATAAAAATAGGAAATAAATATCAGGTTTGGTTTTATTACTGATAATATTATGGATCTTTATGTAACCCAACCGACCTACACAAGAATTTGATTTGAGTATAAGCCTATTCTAACTCAGTAGAGCAAAAAGGTTCTGGAGATGTTAAACTTAGGTTCTTTTTGGTACAAAGAAGAATTCATCGACTTTGAGGTTAAAAGGTAAAGATCAGCAATGTTTCAAATTCTTATAGTTTTGTATTGATCTTATGAATATCATGAAGGAATCAAGAAATCAAGAAAATTTAGAATAACCTAATTAGTGAACAATCAAAGTATGGTGCAGATTTAATATTATGACACTTTGCAATACGTTACGTACGTATCTGCTAACTTTACTTTACTGGATTTGTTTGTATCATCCCAATATGGAACATTTTACCCTGAAAATATCGTTACGTTTTGTTTCCTATACGTTTTAACATTCGAACTGTACATTTCTGCATATAAAATATAAAATAAAGATTCAATTTCTAAACTGCACTGAATATCCAAAGAGATTCTAAAAGACATTTGTATTTGATCATTCTATTAAAGAGATTATATACAGAGGCCTATCAGGAGTTCTTGAATGAGTGTAAACACAATTTGGCTTTAAATCTGGTTTATATTTCTCAAACATCCATAAGAGGGCTCCATAACAATTAAAAATGATAGACGGACTGCCAAGTACAATTCTTATGGAAACTTATAATTAATTTTCCGTTTCAACTGAACTTTCCGCTACGAAAGTTTAAATTACTTTCATTAAATTGTCTGCTTTTAATGTTTCGTTTCCAAGTTCCAGGTCATTATAAGACTAGGTTTTGTTACCATTATTAGGTTTTATATTTATTACTCTTGAGGGAATAATATTTTTAACCCTCTAACGCTTTTAAATATTTATAATTTAAAAATGTAAAATTTATGATGATAAAACAATAGTTTTAAACTTTTATTCCAATACCAAATAGATAGGTTTTAATTTGACTTACTCCACTGAGTATCCCATCGAATGATTATTTCGTTATGGGCTTTGTGATTGTGTAATATTAGACTTAATATCATCTCTCTTCACTTAAAAACGCAGGAATATGCCTAGTTAAGAATTATAGAGAGTATTAAATTAATAAATCATGTAATTAATAATTAAATAGAATATATAGTTGAGACAATTGTTATTCTAAGTGAGAGTAGGCTTATACTCAACCCAGCTACTCAGAAGTTATAGTTTTAAAACAACTGACACTATTGCTATACTGAATGAAACTTTACTTGTAATCAGCCCAGCTACTTAGAAGTTATAGTTTTAAAACAGTTGAGACTACTTCTCATTCTTCACTTAAAAACGCAGGAACATGCCTAGTTTTGAATTATAGAGAGTATTAAATAAATTATATATATATATATATATATATATATATATATATATATAAATTTAATTTGTATAAACATTGAATCTCTTGAATCATTGGAGCAAGTACTTTTTGCGATTCAATGTTTATAGAAATTAAATTAAATTAGGCTATTGCCACTTATACAAATTTAATAAACTTAAATAAAAGTCATTTGACAGGTATTTGGTCTTCCGATCATATGTTAGTTTGGTTATTTAAACACATATGTGAAAGAAACAGCCAAAAATACAAAATAATTGAATCGTAAAAAGTAACGGCTCTGTGGTGTAATGGTAGCACATTCACCCGGCAAGTGAGAGATCCGGGTTCGAGTCCCGGTGGAGCAAGTACTTTTTGTGATTCAATGTTTATAAAAATTAAATTAAATTAGGCTATTGCCACTTATACAAATTTAATAAACTTAAATAAAAGTCATTTGACAGGTATTTGGTCTTCCGATCATATGTTAGTTTGGTTATTTAAACACATATGTGAAAGAAACAGCCAAAAATACAAAATAATTGAATCGTAAAAAGTAACGGCTCTGTGGTGTAATGGTAGCACATTCACCCGGCAAGTGAGAGATCCGGGTTCGAGTCCCGGTGGAGCAAGTACTTTTTGTGATTCAATGTTTATAAAAATTAAATTAAATTAGGCTATTGCCACTTATACAAATTTAATAAACGTATATATATATATATACGTTTATTAAATATATATATATGTATATATATATATATATATATATATATATATATATATATTTGACTTTTGTTTGATACACAGTGTCTACTGGGGAAATGTCGACAATAGTAGACATCTATCTCAGTGTCCAAATAGATAAGGAAGACACCGGACTGTTGTGTAATAAACTCTATGTACAGGGGGAAGGTCCAGAATATCCCCAATTTGTCTCATTGTACAAGAAAATACGAAAGACATACCGGACTGTTATGTAATAAACTGTGTTTACAGAGGAAAGGTCCAGAATAGCTAATATTTATCTCAGTGTCCAAATAGATAAGGAAGACACCGGACTGTTGTGTGATAACCTCTGTGTACAGGGGAAAGGTCCAGAATAGCCCCAATTTGTCTCATTATACAAGAAAATACGGAAGACATACCGGACTGTTGTGTAATAAACTCTGTGTACAGAAGAAAGGTCCAGAATAACCGACATCAGTCTCAAAGTTAACGAAGCTTGAAACGGAGAATTGTAGCAAATATGTTCCATTTTTATAGTGTTTTCCTTGGGAATTCTTCGTAGCAACATAGGAAATAAAATTATATTGATTAATATTTTTACTGAAATTACACGTTATAAATCCTGTAAGTGTAAGTTTTATTACAATCTTATTTAGTTTTAACGGCATTAATGTTACGGCTAATTACTGGGACATCAAATATTGTCATGTTTTCCATTTTTATTAAATAGCAACTGCGTTGTATTTAATAACGTGTATAGAATATGCCTACGTTTAAAATATGAGCGTTTTCTGCATGAAATACTTTAACTAAACACTACTTCAATTAAATTCATTTCATGTGTCATGTTATTCCCAGATATCGGCGACTAGCTAAACGTTATAGTTATATACTTCATGTAACACCACAGAGACTAGGATTGAATCCTGATATGGGCATGACATGTTTTCATGCTTACTGATACAACTCTACCCTGAAATATTGTGAGATATTCTAAATATACACTTCCGGGCTCGTCAAGATCATCCATTACAGTGTATTTATGATTTCAATAGTTTATTTTATTAATTGAAGAAACTTGAAACGATCACGTTATTTTAGATTTCAACTAACACTAAACGAGCGTAGGTATAATTTATTGTTCATCACAATTTATAATTGGTTTGACAGGTTTCTCGTTTAGCTACATGCATTTCACAGTTTCCCATTAACACAGGTTGCAAATTGCCATGGACAGGTCGATGCTGACTTATGGGATGTACAGGCCATATTATAAGCCAATAACTTGTTCATCCTTACTCGAAAGACTAGTGAAGGTGAAATGGTGAAAGTTATATTGAATTTTTAATGTTTATCGTGGGAAAACGTGTTTATTGGTACCTAATTCCCTATAAAAGTTGTTTTGATACAGTGTAATTCCCATTTATTAGTTTTTGAGATTACAGTTCTGCTAAACTACTTTAATTATGCTTATTAAGTTTTCATTTTAACTCGTAATTAGATATTTAAGAGCATCGCCAAAGAATCACTTTAAAAATTAATAAATAATTAAATATTAGTTTGTGTAAATTAAAATTTAAACGGTCACGAATACTACATAATGTTGTTACTTTAATAAAATTCTGTATGTCTACCAATTGAAACCGGTTTATAAAAAATTTTAAAAATATATACATTTTAAATGTTGCTGAAAATTGTGTTTTCAATTTTCTAGGTGATATAAAGAGAAAATCATACTTTGAAAATGTGATGGCAATGACTCATAAAGTTTTAAGAGAAATTGTATAAATATATTATTTTTGGGTTAGCGTTAGCGAAACTTGCCACTTAAGGGGCTGGAAATATTTAATTTCTCGAGAATGAACTGATATATAGACTTAAAATTTGGCATTAATCCAAATTTATCTACAGAAAACATAGATTTCGATGTTCGATGATAGCATGGTACACGTCTCTCTATGGGATTTAGCTAAGCGTTTGCAAAGCTTATAACTCTACAACTTTATTTTTTTTATTTTGTTAAGCTACCCTTATAAGTTTTGATAATTAACTTTATAATTTCTATTCTGTCAGTTTATATGATTGTATTTCTATTTATCACGGGATATTTCAAGAACAGACTTTTTCATGTATTATTTCTACATAGACACCATAGTGTTTAATGGTACCATCTGTCGGACAAGTCAAGAATGCGATGTATGATGACCCACGTTTGCCCATTCAATTGATCTGAGCGTCATTAAAGAATATTCATTCAACATTCTTTTTTGTTGAAGTAGGAGCTATAAATATTTCTTTAGTGTTTGTTTATTTGTCTGTCTATTCACAGGACATCTAGATAATGAAATGAACAAGATAATAGTAATGTTTTACACAACTCAAGGGAAAATGTTTATAAAATACGATGTTACCTTGTACCATATACTATCAGAGATAAGAAAAAATCATTATTACCACTGAATTAACAGAGTTACTTATAACTATTAGTAAGAAAAAGTATCACAAAGAACCATTGTTTCTTGCAAAATGTAGTTAATCTATTTGGAAATGAAGCATTCAGAGATATAGGGTCTTGTATTTTGTTAGTGAAATTTCTATTTCAGTACATAATCATTCTTTAGTTTTATTTCGTACACAAATAGTGCTGGTATCTCCCTAAGCCCGGACCATCAATGTAAATGGGTTGTTCTGCATCACACGAGATTACATTTATAAAGTATTCATCTCTACCATATAACATGAAATAGTCTCAAGTTTATACCCAATAATACTATTACACTACTACTTTGTCTGGGTTAAATCTATAATAGAGATGGAATAACTCAACCAACGTATTTAAAAAACATACCTAAATTGACAAAATTAAATCGTGAATGTGCTAATTTATAAACTATCCAGAATACTTTAAATATGTAACTTTTATAGATTTGATAGTAGTAAACTATCTAACGTGACAATGCTTACGCTGTTAATAGAATTGAAACCACTAAACTAAATTACCAAGTGATAAAAATATTTTAATTTCACACTCTTACACAAACAGGACTCTAACAAATTTAATTACTTTACTAACTAATATACTAGGGCCATAAAAATAATTTGTGTTGTCTTAAAACGATAACTTATGAGCAAGTGGGCCGAGTATAAGCATATTACACTCAGTATAGCAATAGTCTCAACTATTTTAAAACTATAACTTTGGTGATTGGACGTGGTAAACTTTTTAATGGTAGGTTCTTTACAAAATTTATCCTTATCCATATATCCGAGTGTATTGAAACGTTCTAGAATCTTTAAACTTAGTACATATGTTCGATCATGTTGGTATTAGGAAGAATTTTATTGATCTTCTGGTCAAAAGGAAAAGAGCAGCAATGTTTAAGATTCCTAACATTTTACTTTTATTTTATGAATTTGTATGATGGCAACTAGAAAACGTAGCATAGAATAACCAAATTAGTAAACCATGAGATTTCGGTGTATCTCATCGGTTAACACTTTTCAATAAGTTACGTACATACTTTATCAAATTACTTTGCTGAATTGGTTAGTTATATATAAATATTGAAAACTTTACTCCTAAAATATTGTTACATTGTGGTTTATGTCTGATATTAAAGTTGTATTTATAAATGTTCGAGTCATAAATCTCAATCCTGCATATAAATTATAAGAATATAAGTTCAATTTTTAAATGTCATTGAATCTAGACAGAGATTTTAAAACACTTTTGTATTTTATAATTATATTAAAGAGATAATAGACAGAGGCCTATCAGGAGTTCTCGAGTGAGTGTAAACACAATTTGGCTTTAAAACTGGTTTATATTTCTCAAACATCCATAAGAGGGGTCCATAACAATTAAACGTGATAGGCAGGACTGCCAAGTACAATTCTTATGGAAACTTATAATTAATTTTCCGTTTCAACTGAACTTTCCGCTACGAAAGTTTAAATTACTTTCATCAAATTGTCTGCTTTTAATGTTTCGTTTCCAACTTCCAGGTCATTATAAGACTAGGTTTTGTTATCATTATTAGGTTTTATATTTATTACTCTTAAGGGTGTAATATTTTTAAACCTGTAACGCTTTTAAATATTTATAATTTAAAAATGTAAAATTTATGATGATAATACAATAGTTTTGAAACTTTTATTCCAATACCAAATAGAGAGATAGGTTTTAATTTGACTTACTGAGTGATCTCTAGTCCCATCGAATGATTATTTTGGTATGGGCTTTGTGATTGTGTAATATTAGAGTTATTACGAGTATCATCTTTCTTCACTTAAAAACGCAGGAATATGCCTAGTTAAGAATTATAGAGAGTATTAAATAAATAAATCTTTAGACAAATTGAGACAAACAATCTTTGAGACAATTGTTATTCTAAGTGAGAGTAGGCTTAGTTTTAAAACAACTGATACTATTGCTATTCTGAATGAAACTTTACTTGTAATCAGCCCTGCTACTTAGAAGTTATAGTTTTAAAACTGTTGAGACTACTTCTATACTTAGTGAAAGTATGTTTATACTCAACCCAGCTTCTTTTGGTGGTCGGGTAGTTTAAATAAAGGCCCATACTATTGGTAATAACATGTATCCCGTTATTCGTTTCATTTTTTTATCCCTACTAACCTTCGTGTCCGTTTATGCTGCTGTCATGATTAAATATATTTATTAATTTATATACATACCCCTTTGATGTTGCAACTGAAGAGGAAAGCAGATACTGGTTCTTGAAACGTCAGGTTTTGTCATAACCAGAACAATCGTAAATTCTTGGTTATAAAAATTCCATAAAAATAATTCAATTCTTTTCGTGTAGACATTAACTTTATTTAGTGAAATTCTTGGTATGTTGGATCATATGAACTGTTTAGTCATAGAAATTCCAAGAGATGTAACAAGATATATACCAGAACTGCAGAAACTACACCCATCCCAAATTGTGAAAGTATAGTGACTAAAATGGAGCCAATACTGTAGGTACCACCCTTTTCCTATCTTTCCTTTACCTATGTTTTCTTAAAAATATCCTCGACTTCATCGTTATTGTTGTTGACTTTATATACAGTAAATCAATAATAAGATATGTTTAGCTGAGCTATTCCTATCTATTGTATTCTATCCTGTCAAACCAGCGATAAATAACATTACAGCAGATATCACATCTATAATGAGATACAGTTGTAATCCTGAGATGGAAAAATTGATCAAGATAGAACTATGTCAAACAGTAATCCAGAAAGGTAATTTACTGCAAGGAAGGGAGATACTTCATTTAACGGACTAAAAATTATCCAGGTGCAAATATTAACTGTTTTCATATCCTTATCAAATTAAAAGCACTTGCTGACGCGGGGCAGTGATGATCATGAGTACAATACCAGAGGGCGAGATTTGTTTATATCTGCGCAGCACAGGCTCCAGGCTTACGAAGCTCTGCCATCTGAGGTCGGGGCTAAACTGTTCAACAAGCCGCCCTTAGACTTGCGTGTTGACAACCGGAAACCACTGTTTATGAGAAAGCTAAACCGCCTACTGGTGCAAGGAGCCTACTACTCTGTTGGTGAGTTGGCGGATCCTGAGGATTAATTAATTCTGTTGGGTTAGGGGTGCCTTTATTTGTATCACTTTAGCTTTTTACCCTGCTAACTCTTTGCATTCTTTGTTTACAATTATAAGTATCATACAATTGAATTTTATAATTTTTATGGGTACTTATTTGATAATGTTAGTAATATTCTTATTTATTCTAATATATACTACGCATGCTATGCAATATTGTAATTTCTTACGGCAATAAAGCTGTTATTATTATTATTATTATTATTATTACTGTTATTCGAACCAATATTTATTAAAACAATTTTTATTCGAGCAATGGTTAAAAGATTAAAAATATAAAAAATCTTTATTTATTTATATATATATATTAAACAATAGGATTGTATTTTACAGTTTATATTATAAGTTACAGTTTTTATAGGATTGTTTTTTATATACAATACATACTTCAAAGCAATAAACATATTTAATCAGTTATAAGAGTTTTAAGATTGTTTTATTTTCAAAAATTAAAAGCCTTCCAAATAAAAGTGTTCAAACGTTATTTAATTGTTTGACTTAAACATGAATCAAAGAATTATATCCAATAAAAAACTCTACAAAGTAAGTTTATACGTACATGTTAGTGAAATTATATAACGATTCCACCCGTTTGCTTCATTCAAATCAATTGTTTTGAGGTTATAATGTGTGCAAAATAATTGTGTACGGAAAACAATAAAAACAATCCTCATCAACACTCAAGTATAAAACTAATTGTTGCTGTAAGCTTTAACTATGTTTACAAATTCTCTCAATAAAATTTTCATAACTTATTCAGTTAATTTAAATATGTTGAGAAATAAAATATTTCATAAAGTAAAACAGTTTATAGGGTTATATAATACCGTATTTAGTGTAATAAAACAACATCAAACTAATTTTAATGACCATAACTTATTTAAGAGTACTTAGTTTCCAAATAAAATTACAATTACTGATCAGTATGTTTCATTATAATTAAAAATTACTTTTTGAATTACAAATTGAAAAAAGAATATGCACCGGATTAATTTTGAGCCAATCAGTAATCAACGAGTCTAGGGTTTTTATAAAATAGGTGGTTGATGGACATAAAAACGAAGATTGTCAACGGCAAGTAGTTTCTGAAGTTGGCAAGAGTATTAGCTATTGTCGTAAGTTTCGAACAATCTTAGAGCTGTCTTGGACATCGATAACCCTCGAGTTTGTGATATCGGTCCTTATACACATCGACGAACTACTTCTTCTCATATGGGAGGAAAAGTGAATCATAATACAGGTCTGTACCTGGAAGAAAAACATTACAAAAACCATGGGACTTCAGACAAACATATTTATCTAAATTTATTTTAATGAAGGAAGGACATATAAAAAATGTGTACACACTCACAAACACATAAAATTCTTCCAAAATTCCGGACGGGCCTAGTATTTTCTACCTAGTCGTAGCATTTTCTTATTCACTTAGTCTATAGGAAATGATAATGCTACGTAGTATTTTCTTCGAGCATTTTCTATTTTTTATTCACACCACCCATTGTCTCAAAGACCCCAAGTTTGCTAAAGTAATATTCAATTCACAATATTGAGGTAAAGAAGCAGAGAAGAGCACCACTCTTGTCATGAGCGTTTGAGATCGTTCCTTCAAACGAAATAAAGATTATAAGGAACCAAGAACAAACTGAAATTTAAAGTAAAAGACATCCTAAGACTGAGTTCCATTGCCTAGCAGTTGAAGAGCAAGTTATCACTTAGTTTATGGAGTCAGACAATGGTATTGCGTTTACAACACGATTGATACATTCTGGGACTTTCTACTCCGGATTGCACCGAATTCCTCCACAATGATTATTGAAAAAGTAAGTTCTCGTGAAAAAACCGTACAATAAACTGTTATGTATAATTTTAATGAAGTTAATAAAATGGCTTTGAAAGGTATGGAAGGTTTGGAAACTTTAATAATGTTATCCAGGCAATATATTTGGCTGAAATTCAGCGAAGTTTATCATAATGAGCTGTAAAAATGTATTTCTGTCTCTTTATGTTTCTGTATGTCCACAAGATATCTCGTAAACAAATAACCCTTTCGAGTAACTTGTGAAAACCATTGATTACCACTATAAAACGCAAAAATACCGGCATAACTAACGAAGGAATTATTTAAAGTTAGGTTATATCACTATAAAAGTAAGTTTATGTTTGAACAAACACTAAGGAAACAAAATAATCATGTGGATATAATTGCGATATAACTGTATATGATTATGGGAAACACAATTGCTCAAAATGTACGCATTACTTAGTCTAGAAGACACATAATCCGTAAGGTAGCTGAGTTGTTTATTGCTTCTATGAATGCAAAGGATGCAAATATACGTTTTAGTTCTATCGAATGTAAAATTGTACTGTAGTATTCGTGTACCATAAAATTGTACTATATATTCGTGTCATTATAATGACACGAATCAATTACATGAATCTTTATAACAAATTATTGCATATCGGAAAATTTTAAGTAATATTTATATATTGATGCATGGAAAAAATTACATTTGTTAAGCAATATTCGCCAACTAACAGCTAGCCGTGGATATGCACAAGATCTCATATTGAATAACAGGTACGCTCTAGGCATATACTGAATCGATATGATGAAAATGTAGTTCAAAGATCAATGGTTTAAGGCCCTGGAGTCGGAGAGTAAAACAGTTTTTATGAGCCGCAACGAAAATAAAGAATATCTCTGTACAACCCCATAACCGTTTATGAATGGTTCCAACAATTTCAGTAAAACATGAACTATAATTGGACATAGTGGAGGAAAACTAAGTCTGTGTAAATCATATAATGTAATATGAATTTTAACTCGAGTTGTTAGGTACATATTATTTCACAACGAAATGTTACAAGGATAAGAATCAAAAAGATTTACCACTGGCTGTTATTTCAGGTTTAGCGCATGAAGATGCAGTTCTAAATAAAACTAACTATACTTCACACGTCATAGTATATTTTACCATAAAGCTCGATACAAAAAGATACAAACTTTAGCCTTGTTAGCTTACTTTTGCCAAAAATGTCCATTCCTTGTAGCCTAATTCCAGTCTCTATTTCTACTTACATTCTAAATTATTATAAGTGTCTTAGTAACATTGTTGCTAAAAATATTTAACATATAAAGATATGTTGTTGAAACTTGAATCTAGGACTACGTATACCCACAATTTATTTAATCTAAAATATAAAAATGTTATCCTCAAATTGGTAACATTTTAAAATAAACATAGCAAATCCCAAATTATTTAACTATACTGATATTAGCAACATAAATACTATCTGAAGTAGGTATTATTTATTTACACATTTCTTAGAAGCTAAAAATTATTACAAATTCTTACTAATTATGAATTAAGGATCTATTATGATATAAATAGTTCATTTTTAATATATTACCGACCAAGGATTCAATGATTGTCATATATTATTTGTGATCTTCAAATATTAAACTGGCTATTATCGAAGTTGTAACAATAATTGATTTAGGCGTCTCATATTAGTTATGTACGTGTATCCCTGCATTCGTCGTCTCACCTCACGTCTAATATACTAATATACTTCAGACTGTTTAAATTATCATTACGATAAGTTCTTCTTAACACCTCAGAAACATTTAAAAATTTGTTTTATTACAAAAAATTCAATTTAGTCCAATTATGGGTGGCCTATATTAAAAGAGCTAACGTGGATACTATATAGAAGTACATTACACAAGCTCGTGTGACATGTGGGAAACCCACAACCGGCCCGTTTCAAATTCTGGAGACACCCAGAGCACCCTACCCCTGAGCCATTTAATTAATACAGAAAAACCATTAACAAAAAGTATTCATTGGCTTATTTGATTGAGAAGTGGATTTTTTTTTAATTTGGATTGCTTTCTCCTAAATTTATAAAAATATTATATACATTTCTAATTGCTTAATTTGAAAAGTTTGTGTACGCTTAAATTTTGTCACTGCTACGCATTTACTTTATATAAGGTGTGTTATAAGTTTATTGTCATAGTGACAAACGGCAATAAATATTTACCAGCTTTGATGCAATCACTGCCATTTTTGTACGTTCAACCATTAACTAATAACTAAAACAACCTCATAAATGGTTAAAAGCAATATGTGAAAATTCTGTCACCAATTAAATTGTTCAATTTCACTTAGAAAATATTTAGAGCTCTATATATTAAGAGAAAACTAAGGAAATCGTAGGACTATTTAGTTGTGGTGTAAAATTGTTACCGATATCTATTATTGGGTATTAAACCAAATCCATGTGTTTCAAAACTTAAATATCAATTTTTTTTTAATCCACCCCTCCTGTTTATGTTTGTTTTATAAATTGACAGACCGAATGTCCTGTCCTATTTAGATTTGTTTGCATGTTTAACTATAATATAGTGTTTAAAATGGTTATCAAACGTGTTATTAGTTTATTATACAATTTCTTAACACAGTAATTTATCATTAAAACCATTAATCTTCCTGTGGATTAAAAAATTGCCAGGCCCCAGACGGCATGAATATATTTAATTATAATCAGTTTTTTTTTGGGTGTCAAGAAGACTTGGTGTTATTATCCTATCACAGAATTTCCTCTCTTAAGGCAATACAATAATTTATTAAAAAGTAACCATAATTAAGTGCAGTAAAGAATTCCTTTATTAAAGTATAACCCAAATAACAATATAAACATAGTTCCTTGATATCAACCCCCGCGACCACTCAGTCTTATGTTACTTATAAGACTAAGACTACCACGTACAATTTAAAGTGTCCAATCTTAAAGAATATGTAATAACTGGAGGCACAATATGCGGTAGATTATTACTTAGCTTCAGTTTAGAAGACAAAAACGAGAGATTTATTTACGGGGAATTTCGATAGCCCTGGTAATCTGGTCAGCTTTGCACTGCGGTCAAACATAGCAGATTGAAACACGTAGAATTTGGACACTGCTGGTATATGGTCAGCTTAGGCACAGCAGTCTATGAGGTAGATTTTATCTACGAATAATTTGGACTCTGCTGGTGTCTGGTCAGCTTGCGCACAGTAGTCAAACACTGCAGATTTTATCTACGAATAATTTGGACTCTGCTGGTGTCTGGTCAGCTTGGGCACAGTAGTCAAACACTGCAGATTTTATCTACGAATAATTTGGACTCTGCTGGTGTCTGGTCAGCTTGGGCACAGTAGTTCAAGCACTGCAGATTTTATCTACGAATAATTTGGACTCTGCTGGTGTCTGGTCAGCTTGGGCACAGTAGTCAAACACTGCAGATTTTATCTACGAATAATTTGGACTCTGCTGGTGTCTGGTCAGCTTGGGCACAGTAGTCAAGCACTGCAGATTTTATCTACGAATAATTTGGACTCTGCTGGTGTCTGGTCAGCTTGGGCACAGTAGTCAAACACTGCAGATTTTATCTACGAATAATTTGGACTCTGCTGGTGTCTGGTCAGCTTGGGCACAGTAGTCAAGCACTGCAGATTTTATCTACGAATAATTTGGACTCTGCTGGTGTCTGGTCAGCTTGGGCACAGTAGTCAAACACTGCAGATTTTATCTACGAATAATTTGGACTCTGCTGGTGTCTGGTCAGCTTGGGCACAGTAGTCAAACACTGCAGATTTTATCTACGAATAATTTGGACTCTGCTGGTGTCTGGTCAGCTTGTGTACAGTAGTCAAACACTTCAGATCTATCTACGTATAATTTGGACTCTGCTGGTGTCTGGAATTTGTACTCTGCTAATTAAGGTAAATTGTAAATTGGAGTGACAGATAGAGTAAAAATCTCTTTAAATTGAGCTAAGTTTGTGGCGTGTTAACGTTAAAGTTTTGAATTTTCAATGAATAATTAATTTTTGTTACCATGGAAATAATTTAAACTAGATTGTTGTAATTTATATCTTTTATTAAAGACTTATTTACCCAGCTGCCTTTAATACAGTTGAATGCTAAAAATGAACTCGAATTACTGCTTATGTAGTAAAGAGTCAGAACAAATACTTTTCTACCGGCTACTATGACTCTTCTCTTAGTTGAGTAGAAACTGTTCATACAAAATATCGCTTTTAGTCAAAACAGGTTTTATTCAACAATATGGGTGATACTGTCTTCTGAATGGTGCACATAAAAACCAAACCGAATAATTACCATTTTCAGTTGATTATAGTATATTTAACTTCTATAATTTACATTTACAGATCGAATTGTATTAGATTGTATTTGTATTTGAGTTGTAAAGTTGTTCGTGTCAGTTTATAATTGGAAACTAATACGTAACGCGATTAATGGAAGTTACGTTTATTTAGTTATAAATAATTTCATACATACAAATATGAATATGTATATGGTAAACACACACACAGACACATGTATTTCTATGTCTGATATTGTAAACATTGCAAAGCACCCAAAATACTGTAGCTTATTTGATTACGAAATATTTAGGAGGCAGTTACAGATGGCTAATTGGAATGATGTTTATGATGTAAATGATGTTTATTTATGTGTTTCTAATTTTTCCAAAATTTATAATGCCTGTTATGTTACCTCCTGCAAACTAAAAATGTTAAATAGTGTACTAGGAAAAGGATGTTAAATAGGAAAAGAAATGTGTGGGTTACAGATCAACTAATTAGATTAATTAATAGGAAGAATAACTTGTATAAAATGTATTGTATAAATAAATGTAATTTAGTTTTAAGGGATGAATATAAAATTTTTTCAAAATATGTTACTGGACAAATTAGGAGGGTTAAAGTGAACTATTATTCTTCTCTTATTGGTGGCTGTAAAAGGGTGACCCGAGAAAATATTGGAGTGTAATAAAAGAAATTGTAAAAAATAAAAACAAGTCTCTGAGTGATACTAGAGTTGAGGGTTGGTTGATATCAGTGGTAATGAATTTGAAGTTGCTAATGAATTTAATAAATACTACACATCTGTAATTTTTAAATTAAAGTCTGAAGCCTTTGGAAGTGATCTCGTTTTGGAGAGTTTTAATGAAAGTAATGTTTTGATTAATAGTTTTGATTGTACATATGAAGATGTTGTAAATGTTATTAATTTAATTAAAAACAAGCGTAGCACTGGTATTGATGGTATCAATATAATGACTATCAAGCAAAACCAAAATATATTTGCACCCCTTTTTTACTGTATGTTTAAAAGATCATTAGAACAGGGAAGGGTGCCTGACGAGTTCAAGATAGCCTCAGTAGTCCCTATTTTTAAATCAGGCGTCACCTCAGATGTATAGGCCAATGCATGTAAGTAGTGTGTAGCTAAAATTTTTGAGATTTTAATTAAAAACAAAATTGTTGATTATTATTGCCAAAAGTCACT
Source organism: Homalodisca vitripennis (assembly GCF_021130785.1). Lineage (NCBI taxonomy): Eukaryota > Metazoa > Arthropoda > Insecta > Hemiptera > Cicadellidae > Homalodisca > Homalodisca vitripennis. Next base: position 92,791,538 of record NC_060209.1, on the reverse strand, counting down.
TTTTTCTCGTAACCAATATGGGTTCCTTCCTGGAAGAGGAACAGATTTAGCTGTTGAAAGACATATTAGCTCGATTGTCAATGAGTCAGATAAATATAAATATATAGTGGCTGTTTACCTTGACTTTCAAAAAACATTCGATGTACTAGACATAGACATTTTATTAAATAAATTCGGATACTATGGCTTTAGTGGTTTGGCTCTCACATAGTTGAAATCTTTTTGTAAAGGGGGGAAGCAGGTTGTTAAGATTTATAATGTTATGAGTGATCCCTTAGAATTGTACTTTGGCACAGCTCAAGGTGGAGTTTTAGGGCCGATTATTTTTTTAGTTTACATAAATTACCTGTTAGTCTTGGAAATGTATTCATCCATGTATGCCTATGCTGACGACACTGCACTTGTGTGCTCTGCCTATAATAAGCAATCACTACAGATAAAAATTAGAAGTGATCTGCATAAGGTTTCGCAATGGTTGTCATCTAATCGACTTTTGATTAATTTTTCTAAATCTAAATGTATAGTATTTTTTTACTATCACCTCACCAATGAGCAACATAGACATGAGTTTAATTTATTTTGTCATAAACATCAGTGTATTTATAAATTATACTTGTAGTAACATTGAGGTAGTAGATTATGTTAAATATTTAGGGCTGTACATAGATAACCGTCTTAAATGGGACCATCACATAGACTTTCTGTCCAAGAAGTTGAGAAAGGTTAATTTTATGTACTCTACCACTTAAAAACTTTTGTAAGAAGCGACCAGTTAAAAAATGTTTACCTTTCATGGTTTGAAAGTCTCATTAGGTTCGGATTGATTCACTATGGTGGAACTTATATTACCTATCTAAATAGTGTAATTATGAATCAAAGACATGACTTAAAATAATATACGATGTAAGACGCATGAAGAGGATGAGCTACCTTTTTTCCGAAAATAATATATTAACCTTTAAACAACTATACCAATACTCTGTAATATTGTTTGTTCAAAAGTTTATTGGTCAATTTGAATTTATGGAAAATAATAGAGTGACAAGATCTGGTCAGAACTTAGTACTAAAAATTTCGTTTGTAACCAAGGAATCGAGTCGGCATCAATTTTGTTATATGGGTCCACAATTTCTTACGGCATTGTGAGCCGAGCATTATTTTTAAAAGGAAACCTAAGGTAAAATTAAAAGCACTGGAATAGGTCAAGAACTTTCCTCTTGATTGATAATATAATTGGTATAACGGAATGTCTTGTCTTTGTTATATAGTATATAGTTAAGAATGTCATCTTATTGTAATGTTTATATGTATTTATTTGTTATATAGCTATTTATTGCACTCATATTATCACTGAGTCTGGCTTGGTTGACGCTCTGTATCTGTCTTATAGTTTATTTTTATTGATTTATTATTATATCATGCACTGTTTGTTTGCTCTGTAAATGTATTAATTTATTTATATATCTAGATTGTTAATATATTCATTTATTTAAATTGTTAATATGTATTTGATTAAATTAATTGTTTTTATATTTATTTTTCTGAGTTGTTAATATATTTTTTGCTTATATGAATTGTTATTATATTTATTTATCAAAGTTATTAATGTATTAATTAGTATGCATTGTTAATATAATAATTTGTAAAATTATGAATTTGGGTAATTATGCATGAAATGCAATATGTGTTTTTTTGCTATAAATTTTACGGTATGTAGTAATAATTAGTTGATTTTAATAAGAATCTAGGCACCAACTGCGCCCCCGCACGTGCAGTTCTGCGCCTTGGGGGATGAAAGTGTATGTATGAGATTGTAATGTATTTTCCTGAATAAAGTGATTTTAAACTTGAACATGTATATGTGTTTAATATTTTTTTTTCAACTATGTACTTCCCACAAAGCAGGTCAACCAGTCAATCATGCAATAAAATAATTAAATCTCCTGTAACAAACTCAAAGTAACCTTATATTACAGCAATTACTTAAACAGACAAATAAACAAACTTGATCATTTCCCTGAAAATAATGCTAGCACCAGATGTGAGACACAAAAATCGTATGTTAAAGTGTTATATGTGGCGAATGCAAATTTTGCATACATTTGCCTTGCCCTTACCGATTTCCGCTGAATAGCATAACTTCTACTATATATTTCGTTACACAGATCATTGCAAAACTTGAGTGTGGTTCTGTAAGTATAATGAATTGAGTTTGGAGGAGACCGCTCTCTCACATTATTGCTGTCGTACGATCTTAGCAAACGTTTACAGCGTCATTTCTAGCTTTTGTTTATTGGAATATGGTTACAGTTTATCAATATACAAATGTATCACTAGATTGTAAACTAATCTTATTTACAGACGTTGATACGTTTTGTAAGTTATATTCGTATAAGTGGGGACATGGATCTAAGAGAAACATCTTGTTTCAACAATATTTAATATAATAGACCCGCGATCTGAAACCATCTTACCTCGTATTGCCACCGTTGGCTGAAATAAGGATCAGATGAAGATCGAATCTGCACAGAAGGCGATCTTCCGAGAATGGTGAAGTTTCCACATCCAGATCTGATTGGCACAGCTGTGCTAAAAATATATTCCATTTTCTGCTGTTCTAGCTCGTCGTTTGTGGCTTTTTCTATAAACCGTTATCTGAATGGTCCAGAATTACCAGTAAATACATAATTTCCGAACCACATTAGAACTCCGAGATCCAATAAAGAGATTCATTTAGAAAGTAATTTCATGTCAATGTTTTAAACAAACTATTTTACGGCAAATGAAAACGGTACGTAAAGAATGTCCGCGTAACTTAGTCTCAGCTTGTTTTAAGTGGGGCTTTATTTTTCTCGCGTGTTGCAGACTCGTGTCTCAGATATGTTATAGCCGCTGATTCTGCAAGGGTTATTGGTTATTGGTCGGATGTTATTGGTCATTGTGGGTGTCTGCAAGTGAATTTTAACCTCATAAAAAATTTAATGTAAAAGGTTCCAGAAAATAATGATTTGACCAATTTATTAGAATAGTTAAAAAATAGTATAAAATTAGGTTGAACGGAATGACTAAAGCAACCTTTTTAATGAGTGGATAATGAACAATTTTTTTTGTATCCATATAAATTCTTTTTCAATTCATTTTAATTATACAAAGCAAACTTTTTATCAGATTTGAATAAATCGAATAGCAGTCGCAATTGTTTACCGAGATGTAGTAGTCCAGGAGTCAAGAACGAATGCTATAAAAAACAAGCACTATAGTTTTTCTTCAATACTATTAGCTATTACTAAAAATATTGTTATACTATTACTAAATACTACTACTATACTATTACTAAACTACTAAATATTACCATACTATTACTAACCCACTAAATATTACTATTATGTTATCAAAATATTTCGACTGAATAAGTCCTCTATAAATACCGACTTGCTGAAAGTTGTGAGTTGCTAATGTCTGCAAGTGAACTGATCGCATAAAAAGGAATATAAGCATTTGTATCTATAATGTTAAAAAGAAAGTTGTACCTGTCAAATTGTGTATCTTTTGAAAAGTAATTCAAATTGTATCTCGTTCGTAGACTATATATATCACAGATTAAAAGCTGCAATGTTGAACTAAGACGAAACTAATGCTACTCAGTAATTTATTTTGTAGTAGTTTTCTATAAGAAGTAAGTAATAACAATATTCCAGCCATGCGCAAATTTTTATTTCAAGCAGTATTTCATAAAAAATTCTCCAAAATTAAGTTTATAAATCAATAATGTCACGTGATTATCAAACAACTATAAAATGTTCAGCTTCTCAAGGTAATACGCCTCCTTACAGTTGAGGTTGAATATTCCATTGTTGAATAAGAAATAAATTAAAAGAAAGGAGACTGGCTTCGGTGCTCCATTTATTGGGCTTACGTCAGCTTTGGCTTGAATGGTTAAGGGCTTCAATTTGCAACTGATTACTGCCATTGTATTTGTCTCTTGGTTTGTAACTTTACATTAATAGCAATGAATTCTATTGTGTTTCTTGATTTTTTTTTTAAGAAATATTTTTAACATTGTGTGACAAAATGCAGCAACATTAAAATATTAAAATGTGATAAGCTATTACAATATTAGATTTATTATTTTCTATTTAATTATACAAATGCTTTGAGGATCTCGCTAAGACGCAACTGTCATACTGTATTTCTAAAGTTGGACGATCAGTTGGGATCCCTGTCGCAAACTCAAAGGACAGTAATCCCCTTAATCCACAGTTTTAGTTTGGTCAACTTTAAATTAGTTTGTTGTCAAAGCCTCTTATCCATGTCGTAACATATGCATCAAATGTCTTTTTCAAAATTCTTGTCCTACGCGAATTATTGTGTGCTTACTTTTTAATAACTGGACATGTAGCACACAAAATAATGTTGTTGACTTCATTCAAATAAAATTACTGGTACCGCCAGAGTTTACATGAATTGATTTAATCCAAATAAAAGTATTTCTAAAAAAGTTTTCATAAATTGACTTTCAGTTTACCCTTATTGAGGGTTATTTTACTGTTTTACATGCAGGTTTCTAATCTTACGTGTGGAAGAATATTTCTTTAACTACGGCTATTTTACTCAAAGAATACAGGTATATTACTCCTATCGATAGCACAAGCACAACCACTGGACCATTGCAAACCACTTTTCATAAAACTAGAATTGCAAAATGTTATTAACCTATATATATTTGACTCAGTATTATACATTATGAAACATATTCAATCTCAAACTTTTAGCAGAGATCTACATAGCCATAATACCAGAAATAAAAATAATATTGTAATGCAACATTGTAGGCTCAGCAAAACCCAAAAAAGTCATATTTTAATTTCCCAAAAGATTTACAACAAATTAATAGGCCTAGGTAATAAGTATTCTGTAAATATTTTTAAAACTAAGCTATATAACTGGTTAATACAGAACCCATTTTATGAACTTTCTGAGTTTTTTAGTATTAATGATATATATTTCTAGATTGTCCAATTGCATATTCCAATTTGTTAATCTAGTGGTTTAAAGCTTTTATCTGTATACTGCAAATATGTTTTATTTAACATCAAATCTAAAATATATGTACAGTATTTTTATGTATTTAGAGTAATATTTCTTTTGACTATGCCACTTAGGTGTATTTATGACTTTGTCAATGCATTTTGTAAAATGACAATAAACATTATTCTATTCTATTCTATTCTATTTAGTAGTTAGATTACACTGAGGAATGTAACAACAAATTGGATTTTAGGAGTGAAGATGTATCTTTGTAATCCTCCTATGTTACGGCAGATAAGTGTCTCCTGTAGGAGTGGGAACTCATCTGCCACTTTTGCTACGTGCATGCATATATAAAATAATTTATATTCACCTCGGTGGCGGCACTGAAAGAAATATTGTTTACCGCCATGTTTTATTGTCGTCACACTGATCTCCGTATTGTGTCGCTTTGTCTTCTCGTGTGAAGTGGGGGAGGGCTTCAATGTTTTACTGCTGATTTCCCTTCTCTCTTTTTCCTTCTCTTCAATGTTCGATATGGAAATAGGACGAAAGTGCTCCTCTTTACATATTTACCAACTTTTGCTCTTTGCTTTACATGCATTTTCCAATAGTATGAAGAAAGTGTCTTAAGAATGTCTAGGTGACTGTCACAGGAAGATATCGTAATAAAAAACCCAATTCCAGACGGTTTAGTTTTCGCTTTAAAAGGCCATTAGATCCTTTATATCGGATAACAAAAGTTTGTAAGGTAAATTGTTATTAATGAGTAGTTTCTTAAATTAAAACAGTTGGCGCTTTCTTAAACGTCAGTGGGCGGAATTCTAGAGTTGTAAAAGGCTAGTGATTAGTAATTACTCTTAATTTTACAATATTGTTAGAATATTTCATGATTGTTGGTTCATTAGGATCTAAAATTCCAGAATTTAACACAGTAATGTGTTTGGGGAAGAATCCTTGTGTCAAAGTATCCAATATGATGCACATAGGACGTAAATAAATAATTCAGTCAGTAATATTTTAAGATTATAATAAGTTGTAGGATTTAACTACTTATTTGACCTACTATGTTAAGATTATGTACTTGAGAATCACGCCCAATTTCATTGTAATTTATGACCACAGTCTTAATAAAACAGTAAAACAGTATAGGCAGACTGATGAAACATCCCGTGCTGCGAATTACATAGTAAACCTCATGTCCTAAGTCATAAACTGTGCACAATAAAGGGCAACAACAATAACTCCGTGAGATGACCGTCATTAGACTGTAGCCATAAACCCTTACAGGTACTACATACAGGTATAGTACGACACGAGAACACAATACTCCGGCCACTCCACTGTCTACTTCAACCGGTTGTCTTCAAATTCCACACAGATCATCCTTTCTAACTTCTCTTGTATGAATTCGTTGTCTAATGAAATCCAAGGAATATTGGTATTAGAGATTTCTACGAATATTCCAGTTTAATAGTTCGTTTGGAGGAGGGGGCTCATTAAAAATATGGAGTACTACAATCTTTCAGGTTAAATATATTATTGACTAATTTTTAAATTGAATTTTAAACTTGTAACGAAGAACTCTAAACTTTGTCTTTCTAAAAACTTTCCCTGTTCCATATTCTAGGTTTTAAGTTAAAAAATCAATACGAAGGCACGCATAGCACATCAGTTTAGGAATTAACTTTAACCACGATAACATTTCTACGCGAACAGCCAAATTATTTTAATTGCGCCTAGAAGCCTCATAAGTACAAAATAAACAAAACACAAATCTAAAATCATGTCGTATTTATTTAATAATTTTATATATTTCACAGAACTCACCTATTATAATCACTGTCTCATGACGAAATTTCCAAGAGGATGTTTTGCATTTTTTCTGATTATAAACCCCAAAATACAAAATCAACATTATCCCTACATACATTGAAAACTACATTTGGTCAAAATATAAAAGGTTTTGGAAGAAGTGTATCTTTCTATATTGTATTTATCGGAATAGGGGCAAACTTTTTTTAAATATATAATTTATAAGTAAGTTTTATTTTATGACTGAGGAATAACTTTGGTGTATGTTGATAGAAATAATGAAACAAATTTAAAAAATCTTTGCTTCAGTTGATTCATTACCTTTTGTTGATTTTTATTGTTTTGATTCAAAACTAACCATCAAAAAACTACAAATATAAGATAATGTTCTTAAGAAAATAGAGAGCTTTACCAAGCTGTTGTTTTAAAATATTGAAATAAAATTTCATGAATTATTCTTTATAATAATATTGTAAAAATCATACAAATAGCCTAAATTAATGAAAATAAATAGATATTTAATTAATAGAATCACACAAATCATGCAATGAATATTTCTTGTTTTATGTCAAATATGTAAGTATGTATATTCATAGACGATTATCATTTGCAAGAATAAACGTATATTTTATCATCTGTTTTATGTCATTCAAATCTAATTGATATGATAATGACGTTTTGGTTATATCTTTACATTATTTAAATTGTTTTAATTTTTCATTTCACGAACAATCTTTTTGAAATGCGCGACATTTTTCATTTAACCACTACGTCACCTGCTTGTACAGTACATACTCATACAAGATTACAACACTGCAACGTAAACAGTTAGAAATGTCAAAACGGCTACCTTATAGACAGACCGAGAACGTAGCGTGCTGTAATGAAGTTAATTTGATGTTTACGTTGTCTCGTGAGACACCTTTTACAAGTATTGCCCGTGGGCTGCCATTAAATGGTATACTTATAAGCTGAAAGTATTTAACACATTCTACATTGAGGTTTACAATTTTCTCTACAATATAGTGATAAACCAATAGCACTGCGAATATATATTCCAGTTAAAAATAATTACAACACGCTACTACACATAATTACCAAGGTGATAATAGAAAGTGTAAAAGATAAAAACCGTGTAATTTGTTCCAATATTTAGATATGTCTACTAACTTTGTAGCATGAATTATTATGTAACACGAATAGACTGCAAACAGATCTTGAAAATAGTTCAATTCTATGTACAATTTTATTATTATTCAGTTCCAGTTCTCAGTAGAATACAATCTTCTGTAGCCAGTGGAATTCAGTCCAAGTGCAATGGTAAAGATAGCTTGTAAGCCGTAAAAAAGAAGTACCAATCTGGTCAGATTAAATCTTTGTCCGGTTTTCATGGTGCTTGGGTTTGATAATGTTGTAAAGCTGAGAGGTGCTAAAAATCCCTCTGCAGTGCTCTGCAAGATTCGTTTTGTTGGGAGCGGCGCGGCGAGGCGTTGCGTTTAAGTGACAATTGGCTGTAAGTGTTTTCTACTGGCTAACTAATCACTCGATCTATAATTAGTGACTACATTTCGTGGAACTTGTGGTACGTTGACCTGTTTAAACTACGTTCACGAATATAAACATCTACAATGCATAGTTTAAAATAAAGAGGAAGCTTGAATTATGAATGAAATTTTTACGCCCTAACGTATTTTAATATAAATATATACAATGAACTAACTGTTTTTCTTGGCTTCGCACGCTGTTTGAAAGCTTTTCCCGTTTATGAGCACTTATGGTTAAACTGAATTATATTCCCAACGCCAATGTAGAATTTACCTTGTTGTCACGATCAAGAAAATCTGTCAAAAGTGTATGATAATAGCTATTGTACACGTACATGTACTTTATTATAAAATGGTCTATTACTCAAACTTTAAGCGCAACCATAAATGTATTTTAGGGACAAATGTGCATCAAAACTTAGCACCTTCAAATCGGTTTGGCAATTTAGTATACGTAACTGTCTCGTAATTTCAGTTTACATAGTGCAGGCGCTTTGATAACCTATATTTTGCAGCGCAGCCTGGTGGTGACTTACATCAATGGGCATAACATATGAATCTTCTACGTGAAAAAATACATACAACATTACATAATTTCAGAATCGGTCAAATAATCTCTGTGTCTAACTTGTGGTACGTTGACCTGTTTAAACTACGTTCACGAATGTAAACATTTACAATGCATAGCATAAAATAAAGAGGAAGCTTGAATTTTGAATGAAATGTTTACGCCCTAACGTATTTTAATATATATTAATACAATTAACTAGCTGTTTTCCACGGCTTCGCACACTTTTTCGTCAGCTTTGCCGTTTATGAGCACTTATGGTAAAATTGAATTATATTTCCAACGCCAATGTAGAATTTACCTTGTTGCCACGATCAAGAAAATATGTCAAAAGTGTATGATAATAGGCATTGTACACGTACAATAATACATTTTGTAATAATGTACTTTATTATAAAATGGTCTATTACTCAAACTTTAAGCGCAACCATAAATGTATTTTAGGGACAAATGTGCATCAAAACTTAGCACCTTCAAATCGGTTTGGCAATTTAGTATACGTAACTGTCTCGTAATTTCAGTTTACATAGTGCAGGCGCTTTGATAACCTATATTTTGCAGCGCAGCCTGGTGGTGACTTACATCAATGGGCATAAACATATGAATCTTCTACGTGAAAAAAAATACATACAACATTACATAATTTCAGAATCGGTCAAATAATCTCTGTGTCTAACTTGTGGTACGTTGACCTGTTTAAACTACGTTCACGAATGTAAACATTTACAATGCATAGCATAAAATAAAGAGGAAGCTTGAATTTTGAATGAAATGTTTACGCCCTAACGTATTTTAATATATATTAATACAATTAACTAGCTGTTTTCCACGGCTTCGCACACTTTTCGTCAGCTTTGCCCGTTTATGAGCACTTATGGTAAAATTGAATTATATTTCCAACGCCAATGTAGAATTTACCTTGTTGCCACGATCAAGAAAATATGTCAAAAGTGTATGATAATAGGCATTGTACACGTACAATAATACATTTTGTAATAATGTACTTTATTATAAAATGGTCTATTACTTAAGCTTTAAGTTCAACTATAAATGTATTTTAAGGACAAATGTGCATCAAAATTTAGCGCCTTCAAATAGTGTTTGGCAATTTAGTATACGTAACTGTCTCGTAATTTCAGTTTATATAGTGCAGGCGCTTTGATAACTTATATTTTGCAGCGCCGCCTGGTGGTGACTTACATCAATGGTCATAACATATAAACCTTCTACGTGAAAAATAAGTATACATTCAACTTTTCATAATTTCAGAATCGGTCAAATAATTTCTGAGTCTATAGACATACAGACAAACATTCATTTATATATAGACTCGTAAAGATGAATACAAAATATGCCCTCAGTTTTTTGAAGCAGTATAGTACGGTTACTAGTGGAATTCAGTATGGAGTGAAAGTATTTAAATAGTTTGTAGATGCCACACCATGTTGCGCCCTCTAAGGATACACCCAACATTTAAAGTATGTGGTTTATTTAATTCTTGAGGTATTGTGCGAACAGAAAAAAAGAGAAATCCAGGCAGGCTGAAGAGAAATGGTGCCAGCCTACTCAGCCAAACCACATGGTTACAAATGCATCGTTATAGACCTCATTTCCATTTTTATAAAAATAAAAGTTCGTCCTTGAGTTTTGCAGCTCCTCGAGTATTAGGCTTCGCTAACGAATAGAAAATTGCGATTGCTTACGAATAAAGATCTAATACATGTAACGTAATACAAAGCATTAGTTCTCTAGTTTCTGGTCACTATCGTCATCGAGTCTGTGTTGTCCAGGTGGAACTGGTGGATGTTCACTTCGGCACCGGAACCGACACGCTGCAGGATCCGTACCGCTTTGCCGACCAGCTAGCAGAGATTCAACACTGTCATCAGGTCTCCAGAGGCTGCTTCTTCTTGGTAAGTCACCACATATTCAACTCCATTTCGATAAGTCTGCTTAGCCATACTATGTTTCTAACCCGTGACAACACCTCTTCGTGGTGAAGTAAAACATAAACGTGCTAATAAAAATTATAAATTATGCCATTTTCATCAATTAATCTCTAAATTACACGGCATTTATTGGTAGTCATAATTAATGAAAATCAGTCTTAACGATAAATTTATCTTACCTTAGTCCGAAGGAGTTTTAACAGGCGTTATAACCGATGAATTAATTTGCCTTTGCCGTACATCTTCTGAAAGTAGTTAGTTATTTTTGATGAGGTTTAGTAACGTTAGGACTATCTTGACGCTTCCTCCAACTTTGTGTGAATGGCTGGGTGTAAATTTCTGTATCATCTACAGCATCTAGGGTCCCATTGTAACCGCCTTCATTGCTCACACGTCCCTTCCAAATACCCTGACTGTCACGTTCAAGTTATTTAATTTCAGTCGGTTATTGATTTATGAGAGAAATATGTAAGAGTTTTAATTTTAAAGCAATCATCTGTTTGTCAAGGAAGAGACTTTAGTGAGATGTGATTAGTTGAGAAATAGTTACAGAACTAACTAGTAAACGTATAGTTCTCTTTGACCCCTTAATTTCTAAAGTATAGTTCATAGCCACAGATTGGGTATAGACATTTTATAAAAATGTTATATATGAACAAAATTACTTTCTGGAATTAAAACTGAACACAATATTTACCTGAAGTATTTTATTTGTAAAACTTATGACAGTTTTTATTTATAAATGATTCGATGTTGCTATCAAAATATAATAATATTCTTTATTTACTACTTGGCTTATACAGAGATACTTGTTAAATGATCAGTTTTGAGAGAAAGACAGTGGGGGGGGGGGGACATGAGAGAGATACCAAACTGTGAAGTGCGGTTATTGGGATGATTCAATCGCAAGTTGAGAACGTGTTAGTAGTATCAAGTCTGACTGTTCCCGGACTGCTTTTAGATGACAACTAAGATGATGCTCACTTTACAGCAGTTGAAGTTGCCCCTGATTCCCTGAAAAAATTAAATATCTGCGAAATTATATTATATGTAATTAATTATCAGTGTTGTTTATGTTAAGCTAATGTAATATTTTTTTAACTACTTACAAATGGGAAAAAATATTATACACCGTTTGGAGAGTAATACCAAAGACACCATTATGAAAGATAAAAATCAAGTGATTTATCAATATATAATATATAACTATAATATAAGTAGTTACTTTTTTAAGACAGAATTGTTATACATTTACAAGATTTACATTTAACCACAACATTTCCCGAAATTCTTTTAGTTCTTAACGTCTTGTTAGTGAAATATAATCATAAAGAACGTGAGCTATAACAGTCACGTATGCAGTAAAACCGAAGTGCGGGACGAATTAACGTGCAAAGTTCATAACCTAAAAATACGCTATAAAACCTATTTATGGCTGTACGCATTGTTAAGCAATTTTGAAGGCCGTTTTCATGATTCGTTCATGGTAAAAAATTGTATTTGAAATTTTGGCTACGTAGGTTGTAGTTCATGCATTTAATTGTGGATGAATGGATTGTAAATTATAATACAATTTATAATTTTTTGTATTCAGCTTAAAACTCATGCTCACTTTACTCTTAAACTAATAATAAATAGGTTTCAGATAACACAAACTATCAAAGAATGATGTACAAAAACGTCCCAGTTATACATATAAGTTATAGTCTACCATTGGCGTCTAGCTCGTACCCTAATGATCTCTTGCAAGTTGTCTCAACAGTCCATTCTCGGAAAAAATCTTATTTTTTATTTTATTTCCAACACTCATTTTAGGTAGTACAAAATAGTACATTATTCAAAATAACTACTAAATCGGTATGCTTAATAAGCTTTCCTATTTAACTAGGAATCACATTTTTTTCTCCTTAGCAAACAGCCCTATTTTGTAGCATACATATTAACAAAAGGCAAAACCACTAACCATAACCAATAACATAGCAATACATTATATGAATTAACAAGTTGAATTATAAGAAATACCAAAATAAATTATAAATAACACCAACAATAGTAAACTATAAGTAACAACATGGGTAAACTATACTACAGTTATAACAATCATTGAAATTGAATCACAACACAGGCACTACATCTTTTCAAAAAGATCCTTTTCCTCTCTAAAAGTGTAGATGTTTTATTTAACGGCTTAGGTTTCTTGCATCCGATCATGTTAAGTCGATACAACTTCTGCCCTTTCTAATCAGCTGCGCACTCTTTAGGTCACAGTCGACAGTAGGTCGGACCTCCACAATCCACTAGGTTCAGCTTCAATAATCTTATCCCAGCATGAGAACTTTCCATCAGGAATTCCCATTTTTTCTTGAAACAAGGCATTATCTTAATGTTTAAACTACTTGGCAAACAAAACAATAATTTTAATGAAGATAAATTTAAAATCCATTTTGATTGGTGATTTGAAATCAATGGCTCTGATAGGATTAATTTGGTATAATCGAACAAGTTATAGTATCAGAAAGCTAATCATTATCGGTTACAACTGTAGCTTAAATTTTGTATTAAATGTTTAATTTATGTGTGTTACATTTACTCAGAATATGTGCTTAAAATAAAGTTAGAATACTTTAAAAGATACAAACTGTCTAAAACCACATCTGTTTATTTTCAGGCAATTATTTCAAACCCATCTACAACATTGTACGACATATTCAAACTTATTGATTAATAACTTTAAACTGGATGAGAAAATGAAAATGTAAAGTTTATAAAACTGAGGAAAGAAAGATTTCCATTTGGAGGGAAATGGCCCAAACTCCAAATTTTTCTTCTAGGAAAAATGAAAAAGAGGATTACTTCATGTATCATACCGATATGAAAATTGATTTTCTAAGAGGAGTAATTATCGAAAAATGTTATACTGTGAGGAAATTTCTTAATGAAGAAAAAAATACAATTGTTCTGATGGTTAAGAAGTAAAGGACTGTACCATGAAAAAACATTACTCTATACGTTAATTTTAAATGAAGATTCTGCATCAGAGAATCCTGTCAATTTTGTGTATGTCAATTATGTCAACGTTTTATGTATGTAATAGTTGAAAAATAAATCCAATGAAAATGGTAGCGTTACCCAAATAGGTCGATTGAATTGCGTTTTGTGTTCCCAGGTGTGTATAGGATGTGTAACATACCAGGAAACACTGAAATGTTCTTTTTAAATACTGAAATGTCCAATACCTTTTCACAACTAAAAACTTTCAATACTCAAAATTCGCCATTTTCTTATCGAGTGATTTCATAAAAATATTCTAATAAACTGGGCCGTTTAAAGGATTAATATAGGTCTTATTTAAATATCCTCCATTTTGAATGAGTGGTTTGCGCATTATATTCAAAAAATTAACATATTTAAAATGTCATGCATTGACTTTATGAGATTTAGATTTAAATTACTGTCATTTAAGATTTAAATGACATTCCTCACCGGCCCTCTTTCCTATTGTAGACGCGTGATGATTATTATACAAAAAGAAGTTATGATAGCGATATGATATTTTGCAAAATTTGGAAACTTTATCTGCTATGTTTAAAAAAATGGTAAATTGTTTTTTGACGTTTTACACACGGTAAATACTAGTTAGTAAGAGTGTCTCTTTGCAGTATTTCATATTCTAGTAGGTGATTACAACATTAAACAGTCGAAGCAAGTTGTAAGCAGCCGTATCTCAGAAACTACAACCAACCATAATGTTAAGTTCACTGCTTACGCAAACCTATGTAAGAACAGGAACTTACTAATAAAAATTAATATTATTAGAACATTTGTTCAGTTTCAGAGATTCTGGAATTCTTTCTACTCTAAGACATCTGTTGAGCACTTCTTTTGTATACCGTACAAAAGCAGTCTCAAAAATACGATCGTGAATAAAGAACTCGAAGCAACACATGGAGCACGTTGTCAAGAACATAGCCAGGAAAAAAGGGGGGGTCCAGACAATTGATATTTTCCCGTAGTGGTCAGAGAGTAAGGCCCCATTTTGTTCCTTAAAAAATTCTTGACGAGTTTCTTAGTTGACAACGATCTTTCAGCAGGACATTTAAGTAATACTGAATTATTTAAATAATAATAATCGTTTACTAAAAAAATTACTTGAAATAATTGAAAATTTGGGAGGTCCGGACCCCTTGGATTCCCTATCTGGCTACGTCCTTGCACGTTGTAACATACCTGATGTCTATATATAAAGGTGATTCAAAAAGAGCGCCGGTTTTGATATATCAAATTAAGAGATTTATTTTAATGAAAATCTGAAATGAAATACACAAATATGTTCATGTAACCTTCCGATTTCACGTATGAAAAATAATGTCATGCATGTGTCCTCCTCTGCTACGCTGGCACGCAACAACTCTGTCCATGAAATTAGTCATGACTGCACGACAAGTTTCCACTTCAATTTGGCCGACAACCCGTCGAATTTCCTCCTTCAACTCATTGATGGTTCGGGGTTTATTGGCACAAACTAATGACTTTAGATAACCCCAAAGATGAAAGTCACAAGGTGTTAAGTCACACGACCTTGGTGGCCATTGATGGTCGGAATTACTAAAAATGACGCGATCCTGAAAGCGGTCACGGAGCAACACAATTGTTTCACGGGCAGCGTGGCAGGTGGCACTATGCTGCTGAAACCACAACTGGTCAATGTCTATGTTATCCAAATGAGGCCACAAAAACTCCCTAATCATCGTACGGTATCTGTCTCCATTCACTGTCACAGCTTGCCCTTCCTGATCTTCAAAAAATAAGGGCCGATGACGCCGCCCGACCAAAAGCCGCACCAAACTGTCATTCGTTGTGGATACATTTCCCTTTCGTTAATCATGCGACGGTTTTCTGAACCCCAGATACGGCAGTTCTGTTTGTTAACAAATCCATTCAATTGGAAGTGCGCTTCATCACTGAAGATGATATTCATTGCGAAGTTTTCTTCCTCCTGCGAATTTCTCAATACCCAATCAACAAACTGTCGTCTCTTCTGGTGATCTGACACTTTCAATTGTTTCGTCAGCTGAATTTTATAGGGGTGATATTTGAGATCGTATCGAAGAATTCTCCGTACAGAAGAACATCTTAAACCCAATTGTTGAGAACGGCGACGTATTGATTTCACTGGGCTAACAGCCACACTGTCACGAACCACCTCAATGTTCTGTTCAGTTTGGGCACAACGACGACGTCCAGAACTTTTGAGGTCGACTGTTGAACCTGTTTATTGAAACTTTTTCATGAGTCTGCGAACTGTTGATTCATTCGGTGCTTCATTACGTCCTAGAGTACCGCGAAGTCGCCTAACAGTAGCCGCATAACTCTCTCCACTCTATACAGGTAAAACGTTTTCACTATTAACACTCGTTGCGAACAAGTTAACTTCTCCATGGTTATACAGAGAATGCACTAATGAGAGAAATATCAGCTGCGTCAACAATCGGAATGTAGGCAGAAATAGAATCAAGGTCAAACATTGTTGCCAACCGATAAAATAAAATTTACCGGTCTTTTAAAAACCGGCGCTCTTTTTGAATCACACTTTATTTGATTGTTCATAAATATTTCTTAAAATTAAATTATATATTTGCCACTTATACTTATGAATTGTAAAAATCATTTAATAGCTGTTTAGCCTTTCGATTATATATTAATTTGGTTATTAACACATATGAGTAACATAAGAGAAGCAAATAAAATATAATGATGGATTAGGAACACAATTATTATTTAAACAAGTAGACGTTTTCCAAAACAATATTTTAATATATTCATCTGTCAATTATGCTCTAAAAAATCCTTACGTTTCCAGAGAAATAATCTCCCGATTTCTTAATACCAACAAAAAACCTACATTGACATTTATGTTTTATGTTATTTATATTTATTCAGTTTTGGTTCAACTCCATGGATTACTTGAACATATTTTAATAGAATTGCTAATTTCATTGTGATTAATAATAAAAAAAACTATTCTACAAATACACATTGAAAATATGAATATTTTAAATATACCTAAACCCGTTAAGACTCAACAGTCCATCTAAATATCTCATATGTCATTATTATAATAACATTGGAGAAAACACAACAGCTGTTCACAAACTCTATTGGCTTTTCTTTTTGCCACAGAATTGTTTAAATTAAAGTAAGACGTTACATGAAATATTAAAATTGTCCTCATCTAACTATTTTAACTATTTAACTATTTTTATAAGAAACAAATCTGAATTTACCAAAGTATATCAAGTAGGGTTGCCCACAAACATTACCGCAATCATTATTCCCTGCAGTGGTAATATAACCTCAATAAATAATACAAATGTTTTCATCAATTCAACTGCATCCTTTAAAATTTTAATAAACAGGATTTACGCTCTTACATTCTTAAACGTATTCCGTGCTTCGTGATGTCTTTAGGTAGATAGGATTCTTGGAAGTGATCCTACTTACGGGGTTTTCACGGTTGTCTGAATAGAATGGGTGGTGGTTTTGACACAGGAAGGAATTGACAGGTTGAGCTTGGGGTCTTCCACCATGTCCTTTCCATCTCGTTATATCACAAATTTATCCATTATAACAGAGCAAAAGTGTCCCAAAGTGTTTGGTGAATGGAATATTTCATCAGGTATTTATGTCTGATCCAAACCTTAAGACTAGATCTGCTGACGACGTACCGTTTTTAGGCCATCTTATTTCCACTCTTACCTTAGCATAAGGCTTTTTGGTTCTACAAGTGCAGCGTTGGTAATTTGGAACATTTCTCACTGAAACGTTTTTCTGAAAAATTTGACAAACACGCCTACACACACAAGCTTTTATACAAACTCCATTCATATTTAAATGTAAGCTGTGATTACTCCTGAAATTTCATTAATATTCAGGCGTTTAATTCTTCTCGACCACATTTGCGAATTTTGAATTGTTTGATTTATCTATACATATACGTTTGTACCGTACTTTATATTTTCTATTTGCATTGAAAATTTGGAAGACATTTTACCTTCAAAATATATAAAAAAATGAGGCAAAGGTTGGAGAATCAGTCTAATAAGTAGGTTTAATAATCCCTTAGAGTACCTTGTATTAATTCTCCACTTAGTTTACAAGGGGTTTAAAGATAAAAGCCATTTTGAAGAAGGTATTTCATCAATGTCAGAAGATGTTATTATTGTTCAAAAGTCTATGTTTTCGCTTTTAGTGTCAGGATAAAGTTAAAATTCCTTCTCATTTGTGTTACTTTAAATATATAAACTATAGTTAACTATATAAACAGAATAAATTTAAGATGGATTTACTTTAAACTCTTATATTATAAATGAAATAAAGCCATACACAATGGTATCTATTGTGTAAGTTGTAATTAAACTCAAGCTTGGCCAATTATTGAAGGAATGGTCTCTCTTATTATTCGAAAACGATCTAATTTTAAAACATGACACAATTGTCAAGCTATTTAAAGTGTATTCCACTCGGCCTTTTGTGATAATAGTACCTTTGATCACAAAAATTCTGTTATTGGAAAAGTGAATGGATAAGTTATTGGAAATTGTGTATTCTTTTTTATATGACATTAATGATTAGTAAAAGCATGCTTACAAAGGAATTTCAGCGTTTTTAATTTGTTATTTTGGCAGTTCGAGCTGATTGCCTATTTTGTTACTTTCTTAATGATTGTATATCAATAAAAACATAAGTTTAAATTTAACTGTTCGCTATCTAATATAACTTGAATAATTAAACTGATATTAGTGAATATCTAGGGGACTAACTGCAAAAACTGCGATAGCGAAAGTGTAACTAGATATCTAGTGTATTCGACTATGTATTATAGACAAGTAAAAATAATCAGATTGACGTTCAGACAAATTTGTATATACCTTAAATGCAATTTTTTACTCGTTAAACTCTTAAAACACTCGTACGTTTCCTTTAATAACAATGATTAAATATTGACCAGGTGGTTCGTGAAATATAAACCAAATACCGTCAGATCTTTTCATCCCTTTCTAATCGCATGCGTTGCTTCCATCTCAGATAACTTTTTGTTTATCATCGTTGTGACAGAAAATGTGATGTTAACTCCAATAAAGGAAGAGGTGTCAAGCTTGCTTTCATCAAAGATTCATTTTGTTTTGCGCTCTCATATGACGTCTTTCATATGCGTCATATACCTTGGGAGCAATAACGTTCGTGCCCTGTAATTACTTCTCCCTCTCATAGTAATATCCTTGACAGTTACCTCGGAAGGTTGTTTTAAATATAAAATTCATGAAATATAATATTTGGTAATAGGCATCTGAACACGGTGGTGTTTCCCTATAGATTTGTGATCATGGTAAACAATGATGGTAATTTGATGACCTGGGATGAATCTGACTGAGACGTGGTAAAATTCATTTCTCCTGTTTCGATCAGACTAGGGCCATCACTTACCTAAAGTTTTGCTAATTCTCAAATAAAGGAACACAGTAATCCCGCGTGTTATGCAAACTTTATCTGATATCACTAAGGTGATAGTTTTATTGTTCAGTTGGAGTTATTGAGAAAGAGAGTTCCTTCCGTCTAGAAGTCTAAGTTAATGTAACCAATATCCTAATAGTGTACGAATTCTCCCTCTACTTTTAGAACTATTGAGATTTCACTAAAGATGTTCGAGAAACTGATGTGCAGTTTTCCTCATAAAATAATCTGCAATCTTAGTTCTTTACAAGAGCATGGGTTAATAAAAAGTTCTTTAGACTATCAATCATGTGTCACCGTTTTCGGTATTACCTAATCCTGTGGCTGAACCACGAAGTCAAGCCCACAACTTTCAAGAGTCATTTGATTAGGTCCCTTATCACGAAATATTACGGCAATTCAATTTTTCCGTTCTCGTCTATTAGATACATACAAGTGGCTCCTTTACATATTTTAGAAATAGTTAGAGCACAATTTGGTGTAATGTATTCTAGTATTTTTTTTTTATGTTTTTTCTGCAATTCAGAGGTGTCTAAAGTTTCCGATTTTAAAACTACAATTTTTGTTGTGTTTCAATGAAAACATCTATTCTGAACTCTGAGTTGGAGTGCCATGATGATTATATTAATAGCTTCCTACAGATCTGCAGTTGAAAAATAGGCAAACTAACACACGATCACAATTGTATAAATCTTTGCTACATTTGCTTTTAGTTTGCTCCCGAATATCTGTTTAACTTGTATTACCCGAAGCGAAGAATCGATACACAAATAATTTTATTTTAGAATTCAGTGTAAAAAGCCAAATACAAGGTCTTGAATGTAAAGGGAGAAATTGTGGCTCATAATTGACTCGTTAAAAGTTCCTAGTTAAAAGAACAACTCTATATTTATTTTTTTATTTGAATTTAGACGTTTAGGAAAAGCTTCCTATTGACTGTGCTGAGTAAGAGTGCTGTGTCAGATATCTGCATTAGCCACAATGATTTTGTTTTGAGTACTCTCATAAACACCATTGTGTATAAATACTGCTTTTAATTTATGGAATGAGAACTTTAAATTAGTAGGTCCGAACAATAAAGAATGTCACAGCCATTGTAACTGTACTGAGATTAATGCATTTGGCTAAAGATTATCACCTTCGAAAATGCTGATCTCTAAGCACTTACTGATCGCTCACTTCTCCACTAGACAAACGTAGCAACCTCTATCAATCCGCTGCTGCTCGTGGAAGAACTCTACAACGTGCATCATTTTGTGAGGAACGGCACCCATGTGACTATGGACATTGAAATATTTGTTCTGCTTGTCACCTTGATATGCGGATAATGTATCTGCGGTACATGTCGCTTTAGGCATGTGGGTCAACTGGATATAGTTCTTCCGTTTACCTCGTGGAATCCACTTCTCATAAGAAGAGCCAAAGAAGATTTCTATTCCTTTTTTTTATCTTGACCACTTGATATTTAGCTGTAATAAATTGTACCATGTTAGAGATTCTTTGTTTAAAGTTTGTTTTTGACGATGGAAGGATTGTGAAGAAAACAGGATTTTCCCGGACATATGTAATCATTCAGTGATTGTATTTTATCACTGAACGATGGCAAATATCCCAAAAAATAATGTTAGAAGTGTTTTCTTAAAATATATCACATGCGATTAATATAAGGGATTTAGTTTTTTTGTAATTTTGGACACGACTTTCATAGAACTTGAGTACTGGAGAAACATGGCACAAGGAGTACCATCTACTAAAAATACTAGAAACCTGAAGAACTTAAAGTACTAATGCTAAACTACTAAAACATTTAAATTACTTTGGAATTTTGAAAACAAATAAGTAGATCCAAAACAAGACACAACACTTATTATTTGTTTTATTAGACATTGTGTGTTACTAGATTGGTATTAAAAATATTAGTAAAAATAGTAAGTAATAAAAATTATACTATAAATATCACTATCGAGTATACGCCTACTCCTTTCGCAAGTAAAATTGAAGTTAGCTCGGTTAAGTCGAAAGGTTATGTGGAGAACGCTGCGTTGGTAATACAACGAGAGCCAGCCGTTAGTGATGGAACTAATATAATTATAGCGGTCGCAGATTGGGATTGAAATGAGAATTATTCTCAAGCGGCGTTAGGCGGTCTGTCTGTAACAGTTCAGGTGCCTCTTGCACATGCTCGAACTTTGAACAGGTTCCTGTACATAAAACGTGTTCAGATACTGCAGCCGAACAGCGAACTGGCAGATTGAACCGGTTCCTGTAGATAAAACGTGTTTAGATATTGAAGTCGAACAGCGGACTGGCAGGTTGAACAGGTTCCAGTAGATAACACGTGTTCAGATACAGCAGCCGAACAGCGGACTGGCAGGTTGAACAGGTTACTGTAGATAAAACGTGTTCAGATACTGCAGCCGAACAGCGGACCGGCTCCTACGGCCTTTTTACTAATGTCAGCTGATTAACTTACTAAATTGGTATTAAACCGTTCAATATATGTAGTTAACTGTAAAGCCTTTTATCTCCATTCATAAAAAATGCATAAAACAGTATTATTGAATTAAAATAATAATAATAATCACTCGTATTCATAGTGAACCAAACAAACTGTTTTACTCGTATTTAAAACATTACTGTTCGTCACATCGATGTATATAGTTTGGTTTTTCTAAATAAAAATATTCAATTCATAACATGGAACAGATAATGCTCTTTGTATGGGATAACTTATATGTGCCTTTTAGATGCTAGATAGATTGATTTCTTTATTTATTCCTGCTTTTAGTGTTTTATGGTTTCTTCTAACAATGACCAATCGAATTAAATTTGGCATGTATTTTATCCAGCAGAGTTCGGTCACAATATGTGTGGTTCAATATTAGTTTCACCTATTCATACCTAAATGGTAGTCTACTCACATATTATTTAAAAATATACTGAAAGTCTGTCAGATGTATTGGCAGGTACGTAACTGTAGGTTTTATCATCAGAAAATAAGGAGACGTACCTTTTTATTGCATAATAATTCGAATGGTTTTTTTCTCTATACCTATACGCTTGATTCTAATGGTAACATTGTGGTTTTAATTAATTTCACGTACTGAACCAGTCGGATAGAAGTTACACATTTCGTGGCTAAATCATCTTTTATAAGTTAAAAGTTCTTTAAATTACCAGTAAATCATTAACCCTTTGGCGTCAACGGCATGCTACTCAGGGCCGTCCCGTGGGTAGCGGCACTGTATAAACCAGGTTGATCTGGTTGGCCGGCGGGACAAACCAATACAAATACACACAAATACATAAATATTGCACTCCGCGTTTTACATTGTTCCAGTTAAATCCATAGCATCGATTTGAAGTATAAGTGTTCTTGTAGAAAATTAAGTTTCCAATCCTTTGAGACAATACCATAAATATACTTTTTAACCTATTAAGTATTTCGATAATATTGTTGCTATTTTAAAAGAAACACAGCATTAAATGTTTATCAAATATCAAACCTTAGTTGCCTTTACTATATTAATTGAAAAATAATGAGTCAATGCTTTTAGTCCGGATTTTCTAGTAATTATTAGTGGATATGAAGCACATCAAACCAAAAACAATGCAACCAAAATGTGTTTATTTGGAAAAAAATAACTATAAGAATTAAATGTTTCTTGAATAAATAACTCTTTATCAAGCGAACAGAGAACATTTTACTATTTCGGGTAAACCGACAAATTGGCTATTGAGTACATAAATAAAATACAGGACATTACAGCCCGTTACAGTAGGTGCCTTCACCAATCGGCTACCTTAGTAGGTCGTCCAAAGTCTACATCCCGCGTATTACGGGTGGAACAGACGCTCAGCAGACCCCAAAGGTATAAGATCATAAGTTCAGAGTTAATAAAAATGTATGTTGATATAAAGTGTGAATGAACATTATTAGAACTATTGACGTAGTTTTGTCATAAAGCTACTTCTAATACTATAATATCCCAAACACAATACTTGGGTAATTGATTTAACTGCGCAGTTAAAGAAGAGAATTATACAGCTGGAAAGTTCTTGTATACGAGTATATTAAATACTTTTGAACTGTTTGCCTTCATGTCACTATTCTTAAAATCGTCTCGGTGTCTTAGATAGAACTCTTGATAAAAATTTTCCTATGGATTTGAAATATGGTACATAGATTTCCTTGGTGCAAGGAAGAAATCAATTGATTTAGGGTCAAAGAGCACTCCGTCCGTCCGTCTGTCCGTCAGTTCGGTAATTCTTTCGTCACATTATATCGGTTTATTACGTAATATTTCATTAATAGCTATGTGGTCATCCTGCAAAACTGTGTCATCGTATAGCTCCTACATACCAGAAATGAGTAACTATAAATTGCCTTACGATTACAACAATTCTGAGAAAGGTTTTACGTCCACTTTTACGTTCCACGTTATATTAGAAAACTTACAAATTTTTCCCTTTCCTAGGTAGGAGCTTAATAATTTTGTAGTTTCTTAATTCTATAGAAACAAAAATCGTTTTTACATGCAAAATTTCAAACTATGGCTCATATAATCATACAAAAAAGAAGTTGACACACAAATTACATCATAGAATCCATTCTTGTGGAAATGAAGTCTTATTCAAAATTTAAAGTCTATAAATCGAACCTTTCTCGGTGTATTATCTTTCCACATGGTGATACATTCAGATTGTTTCCCATTAAGTTGGGTTTCATATATGTGTTTAAATAATAAAGGCATACACAAAGAGTCACTCTAAAATAATGATATATGTGTTTAAATAGTTATGCTACTTATGATTATATTCGCTCTTATAGTATAGTAAGTTTCCATACAATTTTATTTATTTTTTATCTCCTCGTTGTTATAATAAGGTTGCTCCCTAAGGCCAATGTTAAAATATTCGCCATCGATCAGCCAAATTCCATTGAGTGACGTGCACCATCATCAATCTCAAGTGTTTCCCATATAGAAATTAAGCTTCATGGACAATTTCAAGCTTATAGATCAGTCCGTTTTCTAGATATCATACGGACAAACAGACATAAATTAAATTTGTCTAGCCCCAC
Source organism: Homalodisca vitripennis (assembly GCF_021130785.1). Classification (NCBI taxonomy): domain Eukaryota; kingdom Metazoa; phylum Arthropoda; class Insecta; order Hemiptera; family Cicadellidae; genus Homalodisca; species Homalodisca vitripennis. The sequence goes on along the minus strand of NC_060209.1, from coordinate 92,767,040 downwards.
GAGTGATATGCTTCGCTAAAGCACAGCCAATAAGTATGAAAGTTGCAAATATTTTCATTGAAACTATGCAGAATTCATAAATATGAAGTATAGTTCTTACCCATGTCAGAAGTAATGAGCCAACAACCAAACTGATAAATAACAATTCTATATATTAATCCACATCGTAATAGAAAACCCTAGCACATTGAATGACTAAAGTTACGGTTGTAATGATAATGTTTTAGTAACTGATACTGCAGCATAATTGCTGACATAACCATTGTCTTTCGTCAACACCGTGTAGTTTTTTATTCATCACTAGTTTTTATAGGACATCATTTCTATTGAAGGTCAAATTAAAGAAGTGATTTTACTCAACATACTATGTACTATAGATTTGTATTGTAATTTCCATGACTTTTTCAATATTGTTTATTTTTATTGTGGATTAAGTAACTCTTTCTTTGATGTAGCTGTGATGTTTTAAAATTATAAAAATACGCGTTACTTAAATGAGTATAATATTTTAAAGTTCACTATTTACTAAATAGATGTCTTTTTCTATCTATTAAAAATGTATCTAGTTTCAGTTGTTTGTATAAATCTATACATCTGATCACTCACATCTAGATCTCTACAAACAGATTAAGTCCCTCTAGAGATATTTTCCTACATTTTTGTACATGAACTGTTATCTTTATTTATATATGTAGCTTGTATATGAATTTGGAGATAAATATTTGTTCATTCGCAAATTATTGTCAACAGAGACATTTTTTAAGGTAACATTACGAAATTACAATATTCTCACAATGTATAAACAAAATCTGGGATATTCTAATAATGCCATATTTGATAATCAACGTTTTATTTACTAGTTGTCGGTTACTCAACGATTGTTTGTAATTAAATCACTTCACTTAAATCGCGATCAAATTAACCAATGTTTTATTTCATTGTAAATTAGATCTGATGTGAAATTTAAAAAGATTTTGCATATTGCAAAAATCTAGTGTCGGACAATGCACAGTGTTTTAGGAGTGTCGAACTAAAAAACTATTTATTCCCCAAAGAATCAATCATCAATTTGTAACGCCATTTGTACCACAGGGAAACAAAAGTGAACGTCAGTTGAGGACTGTAAAACAAATGTTAAAAATTTACTTTAATTGGGATCAAACTAAGTGGGACACCAAATTAACTGAATTACAATTAGCAATAAATTGTGCGACATCGGAAGCTACTAAAAATTCACCAAATCAAATTATGTTCTGAAATAGGCCTAACTTGGAACTGACCAATGGATGGAACATTAATGATTTATTGGACTGTGATGTGTCAAAGCCGGATAATTTGGATGGATTCCAAAGAACAGTGTTAAACGTAAAAAAGTCTATTTCATCTAACAGGAAGAGGGCAGTCTATAGTGAAAAGGAATGTCAACACCCATTCAAAGTTGGAAGCTTAGTATATGTTAAGATACACTGGCTGAGTAATAAAGCGGAGAAATTTCAGGCAAAAATGGCAAACCGGTTTTGTGGACCCTATAGAATTATATACAAGTTAACAGAAGTGACCTTCATAGTTCAGGATGTAAAGGACGAAAGGTCAGTGAAGAAGGTGCATGTTTCTCAATTAAAATTGAAATACGAAATGTGAAATATGAGAACTTTATAAACATTAGCCCACCGCACAGGTCTGTATGTTTTATTTTCAGCAAAAATTATATTGTCGAAAAGGAATAGAAGATGGGTCTATAACAATAAAATTTGCAATATAATTTATTTCTAAATTAACTTCAAGAGTATTGATTATATATCTATGGATTAATTTGGCCCAAAACGTAAAACAAGTTAAGTATGAGCGTCAAGTACTTTATTATAATAGTAAAAATAAATAATGGAAAATAAAGAGTGATGTGACGACGTTTTTAGTACAGCAAATTGTATGGCTAATCAATGAGAAGTCAAATAAAATGCCAGCGTAAATGTGTTATATGAGCGTTATAAACCATATAATTTTCAGGTACAATGTATGGCATATCATTAATACTCACTTATGTAGTGATGACTAGGAAAGTACCACCTTGCCTTCTTCTTTAGTTGTCCATTATAATAGTTTTGTCTTTAATGTGTTTATTTTCAATCGTAGGTCACAATTGTTATGATTAATTGCATCCAATCATTTCGTTAAATTTTCTCCTTAGTTAATAGGCTACTCATCTTAGTTGACAAACGGAATTCAAACAAAGTAATGAGGATGATGCACATGTACAATATGTAGGGAGATGCTGCACTCTACAGGAGATCTAGGAATAAATGATACCCCACATAACGTATGACGGGTGCGCTCTCAGCTCTCATCCTCTAAAATGTTTCTTCCTTATAACCGAATCACTCGGATGTAAGACACGATACGGCCTGTTGTAAGACGGGGGTACCCACTACGAGATTTCCCTCGACACTCGTGGCGGCGTAGGTTCAAACTGGAGGACTTAAAATACTCACAAGGTTTTCAATATACATCTGAAATATGCACCATTGTGTAATATTTCAATTAAATATTTGTTTTCGAAAGAATTAGAGGTTCTTAAAACATAAATGCACATAAAAGTGTATACAAACTCTTCTCTTTCATTGCATTTAAAACCAATAAATTACTCTGTCTAAATAAATGCTTTTTTTACCAAGAAATTCACTTTATCATGTCCTTCACGAGGAAGGTGGAAATGAAATCCCTAAAGGATCTTTGAACAACGCAAATACACTTTTTATAGGAAGAAAGATAAAGTAGAAGAGTGGAAATTATATGTGTACATTTTTGGATCTAAATATTAGAACAAACTAAACCTTCTGTACCTTAATCCTGGGAGGATGAAGATAAAAATCCTTTTTGTTTATTTCCTAACTTTAACTGGTTGTTGTTTTATTATGGTTAAGCTCTAGCGTTAATAATGAGAAATGTACATATTTTTTCAACTCATTTGCAAATTAAATGTCTCATTTATCCATTGCAAAAAATGCTAAACGAGAAGTGGAAGGATATTATGATCTTCATTCATACCGTATAACATTAGATAGTAGTATTTTGTTTGAACTACGAGGAAGTAATTACAAAGTATTGGTTTACAATAATCTTGGTTTATTTTGTACAGGAATCATTTTACAAAACTTCTCGGCCTCGTCCATTTCTTTACACTTCTGAGGGTTGGTGTCACAAAAGTGAGGTTCCCCACAATACGCGTAGTTCAGTTTCTTAATGTCCCAACTGCTGAGGCTGAAGTCTTGGGTTCCCAGAATTTCCTGTCATCTTTTTACTACAAATCTTTACACTCTTTACACACTCTTTTTTAAAGCTTATCATTACCGAAGAAGAAACATTAAAAATCTCTACAATGTTTACACTTAAGGATAATCAATTAACGTATGTTAATCATTGAGTGGTGACAAGTAGAATAAGGATATTAAAGGAGTATCTGTTACAAGTTAATTGCAAAAGTGTTTTATAATTCAAGGCATTCTATTATTTGGAATTCAAAAAGTTTCAAATCTATACCATTTATATTTCTCATTATTCTTAAGCATTCCATTTAAAATTACTTTTTAAGTAAATTAAACCAATTCTTAAAAAACATTCACCCAGGTTTTAATAAACCTATTTTTGGCGAAAATATTTATTGGGTTATTGTTATTGGTGTGTATGTTGAAAAGAACAAAAATGTCCATCACCCTATACGAGGTTGGAACCCAACACGTGCTATAACGATTGTTAACTGCCGGCTGGAAAAAAATAATCTTTTCCTATAAGAACATACTAGACCTCGTGTACTTAGAATGTTCAACCTCATGCAATTTTCCCGCTAGTAAAAAAATGTCGTAAGAAATGATAGGAGATGTCTCCTTTCAAAAAGTATAATTAATACGTGTCTAAACGCTTGTTACTCAATATGTTTAGGCTGAACAGCCTAAAAATCTAAAATAAATCTCAAACTTTGTTGCACTATTAAACCAAACAAGTATCAAACAACATTATACACAATTTAATAAAATAGTTTTGTCTGAATCCGGATTGTATACCTATTTCTCAGAGAACATCTTTATAGAAACATTCATATAATTCCATCGATCCCAAGTATTAAATAGTTTTTAATTGTTAATGAGCTACTAAGGGTTCACTCTCAAATGGAGAGAGACACTATTCTGAGTTATTAAAAAAAGTGGTAATGTGTGACTGATGGTTTTCTACCACACTTCACGAAACTCAAATGATGTTTGCTGATCGTATAATTAAATTGAATAGACTGCACTTTCTCGTTGTAATTCCACGTGCACCTTTCTTATTAAATTAACTTGTTGGTGTAAACATACAAACGGTGCAGACTTATCCTAGCCAAACTGCAGCAAACCAAACGCACATTATTAATACATTCATGATTTTAGTAGAGTTTATATAAATAATTCTAATTGGATAAATGATTAAATATTTGTTTTTCCAAAAGTTAGTAACTTCCAAATAGATTTCCTAAGTTACGAGAACCAGTTTAAAAAACTATAAATTAAACTTTTGTCTGCTTTAATATTTGATCTATTTGTTAAACATTTTATAGTTACTAAAACTCCAACAGTACAAAAAAAGGTTATCACTACTTTACACACATATCGAGGCACATCTCTTAGCAGTTCTGATGGCCGCTGTTCATGGAAACAGTAACCTACGGTCTATATCGGAATATAGACATCGATATAGTATGGTTCTTTATACGTATAAGGAAGATTTTGTTCATACAGAATGTATGCCATGTAATCGTGCACTGTATTGATGCTGGCATATCGAGGTACATTCTTTAGCGGTTCTGACGGCCGGTGTTCATGGAAACCGTGACCCACTGTCTATATCGGGATATAGACATCAGAATAGTACGTATAAGGAAGATTTTGTTCATACAGAATGTATGCTATGTAATCGTGCACTGTATTGATGCTGGCATATCGAGGTACATTCTTTAGCGGTTCTGACGGCCGGTGTTCATGGAAGTGACCTACCTTGTATCATGCAATATAGACATTGGAATAGTACTGTTCTTTGTACGTATAAGGCAAATTTTGTACATACGGACTGTTTGCCATGTATTCTTGCACTGTATTGATGCTGGCATATCGAGATACATATTTTAGCAGCTCTAATCGCCGTGTCCATGGAACAGTGACCTACTGTCTATATTCCGATAGTACTAGTACAGTTAGGATCTATCACAGCCAGAGACTTACTAAATAAAATTCATGTTTAAATTGATCGCAAGCATAACCATATTTCACTATTTTCAAATTCCGAGTTTAAACATAATTTTGAACTTGCATAAGTCCTTTTGTGATTAAATTTGTATTAAAAGTAAGGCTTTTCTTCCTATCATCATTGATCGAGGCATACAACTTTTTTTATCTTGTGATCAAACCAATTACTCAGTTACTACTGAACGATACACACTCTACCTCCTGAGTACATATATGAAACTATAATTTTTCCTCTAAAATATGTAACATTATTTCAGGGATTGTTTTAACTGTGTTATAAATGAGCCAATGTTTTTATTAAAATGCATACACCTAACTGTTATGTACGTATATCGTACAAATTCATAATAGTGGTAAAAAACATTTGTATTGCACTTATTGTAGGAGAAACCTGCCTTGGCAGGTCGGGTAATGCGCTTTCCTATAAAATTCAAAATCTTTTATTTCATTAACAATTTGCAACACCAAAAGGTAGATAAAACAAGTGTATTTATTTATTTATGTTAAAAATATCATATAAACTATATTATTTTAATTTTAAAATGAGCTTTTCTTTCACAAATAACGGAAACTTCCAAAAACAGACCAATAGATTTGCCATGGTCCAACACTTTTGCACATACTTTTAAAGCCAATAACCAAATCTCAGTGTTTAAAAATTTTACTTGCGATGTAATGAAAGAACGATTATGAAGGCTGGCCTTGGATGCCAACAGCAATAAGCATTGAAGGTGTTAACCGATGATGTTTGTCGGTTTGCTGTTTACAAAATAATAAATCCGTCATCGAAATACAGTAGAAATGAGAATCCACCGTACGGTATCCTTCTGTAATATAATAGAGAAGCACAAAATAGTTTTCTAGAATTATAGTGGAAGCAGATACAGATATTGCTAGCCTGCTCTCTCATACTCATTCATCAGTATCGCCCAAACATTTGGTGAATTCGGAGGTTTCTAGATGTTATGTTGTCTTAGAGGTGGTATGTTTTGGACACTTAGAAGCCAGAAGCTTTCAAGAGCTAAGTGGGTCACTTATTTAAAACGCCCGATTGCTAAAATCCAAGTTAATTCTATTTTGGAAATATACCTTATTTTCGTACCCGATGAAATATTGTTTGAACATGAAACAATTAACAACGGCTGAGTGGAGTCTTTGGTAAAATCAGACTACTTCAGTTAACACGTAACGTAGCTATGGTGGGAAGGTTTGATTCAATGCGAATGTTGAGTTTAGCTCCAGTTCACCTTCCTCTTAGTGCAGCATCTGGAATTCGACGCTGCCACAGACTTGACTCATGTACGTCTGGAGGTATCCAAACAAATCTAATGAACTTTCTACATCGTTTCGACATCAGAAACATCTAGACTTTACTTACTCTTTACAATGCGGGAAATAGATAACACAGCGAATAATTGTTGTGCAAATTTAATTAACTATTTTAATTTGTTTGCAAACGAATCCTTTCTTCTTCCACATGAGAAAAATCTTTAGGTCAATAATATAAAAAGTCCAAAATTATCAATATTTTTTTATTTTTTGTTGTTTTTCAATCCATTATCATAAATAAATAAAGCAAGGCTTAACTATTCAGATCAACATTAAAACTGATTGACAGCTGCCATGTTATTTATTGTGACCTCGAGACCTGTATATTTGTAGAATTCTCTAATAGAATGTATAGAATATTCTATGAGTAAAATTAAGGGTTAGAGAAGCTAGGTGAGCACTTCTTCTGCGCCCACTGGAACACTGCACACGGCTGAGGATACTGCTTACAGTAAGTTGGACCTCCACAGTACATGTTGTTTAGCTTCATCTTGTCCAGCTCTGTGAACTTCCCATCAAAATTACCTAATATATCCTGAAACAAAACGTTGTTAGAGTGTGTTAATCAAGATTTAACACTTTGTGAGATCAAGCAACTTCGTCACATATACATTATTTAAAAATGTAACTGCATTCTTATTGAAACTGTATCGTTTTACTGGCACATGAGGGGTTAGCTTTGAAATTTAAAATAAACTTTTGTGAAGGTTTTAAAAATAAAAATAAATCTTCTGAAATAAATAAAGATCAAACTAAAATAAAATTTCTTCTTAAAAATAATTACTGAAATTAAATATTAAAATAAAAAGCTTCTTGATGACTTTTAAATTCAAACTTGTAATATATTCTTCACTCCCAAAAATGTACAAAGTTCTTACAGCTTGTCTTTTATTCAGTTTTCAAAATTCAAACATTCACACTCTAATCTGATCTGGCAATTCTTCACTTTAATTTATCTTCAAAATTCAATTTTTACTTTGTTAGTAATTTTCTTTACTTTACTTTAAAAAATTATTCTTCAGTGTTAGACACTTTAAAATTCTTCAGTGTTAGAGATTTAATAAATCAAAAAATTGCTGAAAGCATCTTTAAAAACCACAAAACTCTTTTAGTATTTTTACATAAACTTTTATATACATGTGCTCGTATATTAATTCAAAAAGTACTAAAACTACGATAAGGGTAAATCGAATGATACTATTCACGTACTGATAGAACAATTAATGTACTTTACCCCACGCAGTGCCTTCATATTGACTCCGGCACCATAATGCATGATACTTCTAAAGTCATATGGAAATCCGTAGTCCGTATTCTGTTTTATACCAAAGTCTGCCCGTTCAGTCACTGAAAAAAAATAATATTATTATTATAATTAGATTATTATATTATTTAATAACACTGTCAATAACATACCAACACGTATCGGACTGTCTGGAACAGTTATCGTTTCCACAAGACGTGTTTTATATGTTGAACCGTAGATTATATGAATTTACCCAATTATAGACATAGTTTTTATTTGTTTGTTACAAATTTAAAACATTTCGGTTTAGCCTATATATATATATAGATATATAGCCTATATAAAAGGTGTTTGAAAAGTATGGGTACGGCTTAATATTTTACAAACCATAGTAGATAACATCTTTAAGCTTTGCACAGTGTCATATGGCTATGTACACTATTTTTCCTTGCTATTACCATGACATGTCAACAATGGGGGGACGGCCCACAGAGGAAAACATGGAAATCTTAAATTAAAGCATGGGTCGAGTGATACCTCATTTGAAAGAGCTCACTTAGTAGAGTTGAATGCCGCAAACCGCATCTCAAAAGGTTTATCCAATCGGAAATGGCGGGTTGTTTTAGGTACACATTGTGAAATACATTACGCGCTGCCATTTATGACTGGATCGTCGTATTCTGATGCGGTAAGCGGCGTTTCACTCTACTAACTAATGGTTTCACTGATTATTATTTATAAAAAATAACAACAAAATTTAATTAAAAAATTAAGTGGTAAGTTAACTATCTCACCAACAAAGAACAATAGTAGAACTTAATTAATTCATAAACATAAAGACGACGAATTCTTTTTAGTTGTTTTTTATTGGTTATAAATTTATGACATAACTTGCAAATTAAAAAAAGTCAGTGAAATCACTCGACCCGTGCTTTAATTTAAGATTTCCATGTTTTCCTCTGTGGGCCGTCCCCCCATGGTTGGCATGTCATGGTAATAGCAAGGAAAAATAGTTTACATAGCCATATGACACTGTGCAAAGTTTAAAGATGTTATCTGCTATGATTTGTAAAATATTAAGCCGTACCCAGACTTTTCAAACACCTTGTATATATTAAACATACATGTATATTTTAGTAGCACTTGCCGAAGACCACCCCCGTTTTATACACGTTTTATACACATAACGGAAGTGGTTTTCGGCTAGTGCTGCCATAAGGACACTGCAATAGGCTGATTTTGTATACAAAATCTACCTAAAACTAAATCTAATTCGAGTCAGTTTTGTGAGAAGTTTGTGAATAAAGTGAAGTTTTTAACAACATTTGGACGAATTGAATTATTTACAGATTTATGAAATATGCCATCTTCTTATGTTTTAACTTAATAATATAAATACTGTAATTTTTTTAATTGATCTCTTTTATTACTTTACTTTTACCTAATGTTTAACAGCCAGGTCACCACATTCAACCCACCTCTAGCTACGCCACATTCACCCCACCTCTAGCTATGCCACATTCACCCCACCTCTAGCTACGCCACATTCACCCCACCTCTAGCTATGCCACATTCACCCCACCTCTAGCTAAGCCACATTCACCCGACCTTTAGCTACGCCTCTGTGTTTACATCATGTTGAGATGACAGTAGGAACTTATAGATTGTCCTAGGATAGACGTTCAAAGGGAGAACTGGCATCTCATTAAAAACCCTTGAAGCATATTTGGCACATTAACCCCTAATGTCAACTGCGATTAATTTAACCATTTGACCTAATTTATTACTGATTGATTACTAATTGTTACTAGCGACATTTCCGACATTATTGTCTGCAACCTCTGTTCAATCAAAAAAAATGAATGTAAATGTTTTGGAGCTGATAGTATAAACTAAATCTGCACCGAACTCCGGCAAATAATAGCTGTGATTAGAGAAACATCGTTGCCTCAACCGCTAATGTGCATGAACTACTTCATATTACTAAACGTCTCTACCAGTTTCTTGACTAGGAGATAATAATGTAATACAGGTATTGCTTTAGTTTATTATTGCTAAAACATATTCTTTAATTACATAAAATTTTGTTACCTTCAATGGAAGAAAAATTAAAAGACCCCATTTTCATTCTAAGGTTAGGTATTTGTTTAAGGCTTTTCTAAATCAACGCTGTTGAAAGAGCAGCTAAAATAAAACTTATGAAAATGAACTATTTAACTTATATTTAACTTTTATCCTTTGCAACTGCTTTGAATAAAATATTTAGTGTGATTGAATAACGAGATGTTCTGTCTACATTGAGAACATTATCACTAAAATGACTTGCAGCGTTCACTTTTGACATCAGAATGTACCGGAGTCGAGTGTTGTGTGTCAATTGACTCTGCACTACCTTGTAGGAGATCTCAATCCGACCTTGGGTATGAAAATATAATTTCACATTGAAAAAAATTTCGACAGCTGCTATGATTTGTATTCCATATAACATTACCGCGCTCAATTTAAAATTGGTGTTTAGACTTAAATTGCTAAAACTTGTTAAGGTACAGTCATCTCATTCACCTATTTCAGTCGTTCTTCATTCACTTAAACCTGCTTGATTACTAACTGATCACTCACAGGAGGCTTGTTGAGTCACCTTGACGAAACAGTCTCTGTCCACCCGCTGATGCTCGTGTACGAACCCGAGGGCATGCATCATCTCGTGGGGTATAGCGCCTTGGAAGCCGTTGTCGTTGAAGCACTCGTCTCCCAGGTTTATTACCTGTTCACCACCTTTACGTCCCACCAGAGAGTTGCACGTCTCCTTGTGATAGAAGTGAGAAAACTTCACATAATCTTTATGAGTGTAGCGTGGAACCCACTTCACACAAGAGACATCAGAGAACAATTTTATCTTATCTTTTATTTTCGCCACTTGGGCTTCGGCTGAAAAATTAAAATTTCGAACGTTAGTGATGTATTGGTTTTATACTTACAACGTGAGTACGCCACAACATATGTTTCCTAACAGGCTTCGCTGAGGTTGCTTGCAAAATGTCAAATCTTTAGCTCATTTATTGCATTTCATTCTCGAGATCTGCGGGACAGATATACATTCATACAAAAATGAAATTTTTCCAGCCTCATGATTGGTAGGTTTCTCTGAAGCTCGCCCACTTATACAAACAGTGGTAGTGCGATCATAATGTATTCTAGTAAACTTCACCCAAGACAGTCTCTCAAGGAAAATATTTGAAGGTAAAAGGACTAGCAGGTAAAGATACGACTACAGGGAAAGGAGAAGTAAGGAGTGGATAGAAAATCTTGGAAGGAAATTACCCGCAGATACAAATATTGTAAAGATGTTAGAAAGTTACAGGATGAAGGGGTTGTTTTTACAGTGTTCATATAACACTGTTTATGCTCTCACACAAGTTCTGTAGATGAATTTATTGTATATAATTCGCTGCATTAAATATTATAATTCACTACAGATTTGTGACGTTTCTATTAATTCCATTCCGGATCCAAAGTTAGGTTGATCTATTTCGAAATCTACAATATCATCAACGTAATTACATAGATTGTAAGAAGTTTTACAATATTTAAATAAGTCCCCAAGTAAACCTTTCAAGTATAAATTCTGAAAGGTTATAAAATAAATATAACACTGTTATTGAAATAGTAATTTTCATCACCAGGAACAAATGTGGTTTTTTCGGTACGCAATGCCAAGGTCGGAAAATACTATTAAGAGCCTAAAGACACTTTTTTCCGTTTGATGAACAACTGTTTTATCAAACGGAAAACAAAATTAAAACTTACACGTTTTATTTAATTTTTATTATATACTAAATCAACATACTTCTGTTTAGTTTACAGATGTGTATTTTTTCGTTTACTTCTACAACGATAACAAAATTGAATGACACTGAAAAAACTTGAATTGTGCACGAGCTAACTTTATCTGATATCTGTTATAAGATGACGAAAAAACCAATTTATGGGCCAAAGTAGGTATTAAAACACAGCTGTTATTTAAGCAGTGTGATAAAACATATATTTACGAGGGAATTTTAACGCTTTCCTTAGAAAAAATGTACTTAAAATAATAAAATTTACGAATGTTCCTTATTCGTGCAAATTAGTTATAGATTTTTTATTTTTCGTTCACATCTGTATGTAATCAACAACTTAATCCATGGTGTTACCAACCCAATGTATTGCCCTATACTTAGTTTACAACATTTTGAGGAAACTTACAAAATGAAGGATCAATCTCATAAGGAACGATTCCGTGAGTCCATCGTCGAGCCTTGTTCAGCACAAAGTTGCGAGTCCCTAGTCCTGAAGTGGGAGAGAGGTACATCTCGATAATATTTGCATCCACATCCGGTTCACTTTCACAGACAAAAATGGACGTTTCGGTGTTGTTTTGTCCTAAAACAGTCAAGTTTAGAGCAACAACTTTTTAATGTAATAAAAAGCTGAAAAGTGACAATCCAAGATGTGCAAGTAAACGTTTTAAGATTTTTAAAATTAAAATATGAAATTTACAGTTAGTATGACTTAAGTCTTTCGTAAACAGACGTTTTGGGAAGGATAGATACAAAAAATAAAATTAGGCAAGTTTAAACTTACACTTTGTCTAAAACCAATTGCTTTTAAGCTTAAAATTTTTCAGAAAACATATTTTGCCAGGGAACTTGACTTGTAACTTATTGGTTCTCAGAACATAATTATCTCATTAAAATCGAATTTTCCCTAGTGAATGAGAACAATAAATTTTAACTGGAGATATAAACTTATTTGGTGATACATATATTTAAAGTAATAAGAAAGTTTTATACATTTTCAACCCCCTACTTCGCAGTGCTACGATTTTCTAAACACGCCCGCCATTCCAAGCAAATATATTTCCTCTGGAAAATAGTCATATTCCGAATTATTTCAAGAGGATACCTTGGTAAGCCCTCAAGGCACTTCTGTCTTAGGTAACTCGACGCTCTAGGAAACACTAGAGATGTATTTACCCTTCTTACAATTTTAATCTCCTTTTCTTTCTATACTGTACATAAACAAAACAACATTCCCATGTTGAAGTATGGACAATATTTTAGTCATGAACGGATCACCATGGCTCAGATTACGTTTAAAACTGCTGTTGACCACTTAGTTATAAATTAATAACGCTGTAAAGCAGAAACTCTCAGCTAGAGACAAGCATTAAAACTCATATCAACCTTTTACAGGCACTTGTCAGTTTATGTTACTGGATATCTTCGTACTTGAGTTGTTATTATTTTCATTATACATTTTGCTTAATTACCCTAATTCAAACTTTGGTGTAATTGTAATTACTATTCAAGAAAAATAAAATGTTCATAGAATATTATAATTATTGTATAATAATACAGACTATCACGAAGCGTGATCAGCTCATTTAAGTATGCGAAACTGAAATCATACCAAATGGAAGCGCCAGTCCCAGAGCCGGGAAAAGCAGTAGCAGATTCAATACATCAGCCCACATTTCTCTATAAACTGTAACTGAATCAGATCCCGAACAGCTCACCTACTTCATGTACTAATAAATGCTGTTTTATACTGCACACTTTGTCAACAGAACTAATTATTTAACTAATTAGTTTTATTTAATTTCCACAAAGCGTATTTGCCACACACACAGTTTACGAAAGGTTTTACATAATCAATTTCAAGGTTTATTTCATATCTCAATGACTAGGGTACTAATTCTTCGTGCAAATGCAGAAAACAAAATTTTATCTCAAATTAGTAACAGACATAAAAGATTGTTTACGAAGAACAATTACAGCCTTTTGTTTTACTAAATTACACGGCATTTATTGATACTCATAATTATTAAAATCAGTCTTAACGATAAATTTATCTTACCTTAGTCCGAAGGAGTTGTAACAGACGCTCTGCCGGTTGAATTAATTTGCCTTTGCCGTACATCTTCTGAAAGTAGGACCATCTTGACTCTTCCTCCAACTTTGCGTGAATGACTGGGCGTAAATTTCTGTATATTCTGCAGCGTCTAGGGTCCCATTGTAATCGCCTTCATTGCTCACACGTCCCTTCCAAGTACCCTGACTGTCACGTTGAAGTTATTTAATTTCGTTCGGTTAGTGATTTAGGAGAGAAGTATGTAAGAGTTTTAATTTTAAAGCAATCATCTGTTTGTCAAGGAAAAGGATGACATCTGATTTTACTTATAAAACCGCAAAAAAATCTGCAAATCAGTGGATAATAAACGTATTCAAATTTAGTTTGCATAACATTAGCGATGCTTTTATTTAAAAATTTAGTCTTAATGAAGTTAGGCTTTTAAGTTCTCCTAGCCATTGCATTACTATGTTTCTGTTTTCAGGATGACAACTCGTCAAAAAAATGCCAATATAATTGTAATTAATTTCAACTTGTTATGTTTTACAGTAACTGAAAGGCCCAAAATATTCTAAATATTCTCAATATTTTCTCAATATATTCTCAACTGTGTTGGTGATTAAGTGGAACCTTTTAGCTACCTGACTTATAATACATTTACTCAATAAGTGTACAGGAATAAAACAATATCAACAAAAAATGACTTATAACTACTTGGTCGTTTTACAAAATTAAACATAAAGTGAAACTGATTTAGCGAATATAGTGCTATGGGCCAAGAGGAAGTACAGGTGTTGGTTGCATTTTCAGCTAATTTCTAAAATGGGGCTCCACTGCGACTTACTTCAGTATTAATTTTTCTTTTACGTTAAATTGTAATTTTCAATTACATTATTTGTTCTAGTTAGAATCAATATGACACCAGCATTTGGTTTGAAAATCCCAATAACACACCATTGATTCATAAGTGGCAACACGAACGACTACGATTAAATTTCGAAATAAATTTTGCGTGGTGGGTGGTTGTACTTGTAGTATACTTTTCTTAAATGGAAACGTAAGTAATTTTCATAAAATATTATATAATTTTTCACGATGGCGGCCGTTTGCATGTGTGCAATACTTGTATCTCAGCCGTTACTGAGCTTTTTGCAAACATATGTTGTCTTGTAACAGAGGAAATTTTAACGATATTATTTGAATGAAGTTCCAAAATTTTCAATATTTCGTAAAGGGTGCAATAAAGCTTGTAATAGAGCGAGCCGGCACTTGGGTTTCTTTCGATGGGGTGGGGGGGGGGGGGGGTGGGGGGGGGGGGGGGTGGGGGGGGGGGGGGGTGGGGGGGGGGGGGGGTGGGGGGGGGGGGGGGTGGGGGGGGGGGGGGGGTTGAAAACATTCAATCGGGTTGTCCCACCGCTACATCGTATGATTATTGTTTTTAGGACACCGATGGGAAGAAATGAGCGAAAAATCCAAGATCAGCTGCCCTCCCTCTCAAATCTCATATCACTTTTGTCGGTAAAAGTGAATTAATTTGAAAACAGTAAAACAATCATCAGAATGATTCCAAAATTATTACATTTAATTCTAAACATATGCTACATTTCAAATACATTAGAAAATTGGAAACTTTTTTTCTTACTTTTAATATAATTCTCTATATGTAAACTTTAAAATTGTACAGTTTTTAAATAAGAAACCTACCAAGTTTCATTAGCATATTTTAGTTTTACTCTTAATATCTATTTAATAATAGTACTCTTCAAGGTTTCAATTATTGGGAAATGAATAAGAACAATGAAACCAATCTAAGTAATTGTTCCTTTGTAAGGCAACCCTATGCAGAAGTTGTTAGAAACTGTATATTGGTTGAATGGAGGTCTCAAATGGGCGATTGTTCCGAAATCCATTGATTAGATTTTTGCAGTGAAGTAGGGTAGAACATTGCAAATTATGATAATTATGTTTTTATCAAGTATATTGGTTTGGTGGTCATTTATTTGATTAATATGGTTTAATTCTATAATCTTGTCTTGTTTCTAGTACTTAAGTTTGTATGTATTCCACAATGTGTTTTTGTTATGTATATTGGCATTGCCGTTGAGAGAATAAATAAATAAAATAAATATAATTAACTGAGATTGTATGCTACTTCGTATTTTTTGTACCGGCCGAAGGAGATAATATTAGAAGTCTTAAGAAATGTGGAGAAAGGGAGAACTTAAAGTTAATGAGGTACCAGAAGCAGTAAAACTTTAGAGGATCATAGCTCAGTGGACTAGAAAATACAAAACCCAAGAATGAGGAAGATGCTAGGGCTTCAAAGTGTTATCACAATAATAATAGCTTTGAGAAACTATAGGACTGTAAAACTTCAAATGTCTCAGAGCTACTGAGAACAAAGAGTATATATGTGCTTCTATATTTTTGTAATAGAAAGTTAAGTTATCTATGTAAAATGAGAACAAAATAGTCAACTTCAGAAATTATACGAATATAGTTACTGAAAAGTTTACAAAGACGGAATCAGTCTAGCCGCGAAAAAGAATTTTGTTTGTTATCAAGATGACACTTTGTGCTATTCGACCATTAGAGATATTTATCATATAAAGCCTAATAATTTCCACAAATTTGGCATTGAGAAAAAATTTAAGATAAAATACAGGATTTTTGTCGAAAGGAAGGAAAATACAATAATTTAACGTAACGTAAAAAATGCGTTAAAATAACGACTCATTTGTAAAAAAGGAGGGTAAACAAAATTTAGAACCGAATTATTAACATGATTTTCGAAAAAGAAAATATTTCACTTTGGATGTTTAAGACTATTTATAACTTTTCCTTTCAGTGCACATTTATTTTTTCTAAAAGATTTTAACAAATTCAAACCATATAAATGCAATTTATTTATTACAATTCTGTATGTAATCTTATGCCTTAGGCTTGCGTACAAAATCATAAAGGTTTTCCGGTTCAAAATTGAGTTTTGGTCTAATAATTATATTGACTGAATATGCCTCTTCAAATCGAGAACAAAATATGTCAAGGTTTGAATTTTTTTTGCAGTCTTTCGAAGCGGTTTTAACCAAAAAGCCTTGTTTGTGTACGAAAAAATTAGTTTATGTACATATTTGACGAGATGTACTGAAATACTGAAACGTTATGGAACGCTCTTGGTTTGTATTAATATTTAATCTTTGTTTAGCGTAACAAATGCTGTTAATCTAAAGATTAATCGTCTTTGCTTAAAAAATGCATTAATCGTTCTGGGAGAGCGTTAATATGAGTTGACAGTAGTACATTTTTCAAGTGAAAATCATTTTTCTTTCTTTATAGTATAATTATTTGTATTAATTTCTTGCTGTTAAAGTGATGAAGGCTTTGGCCTTATAGTCCGGTCAATTTAGCCAAAAAAAATAGGGGTAACTTTGCATTAATTCCCAGAAAGCTGAAAATTTCGGCATAGATGTTAGGGACACCATTGTCATGAAAATTGTGGAAAAGTCCCCATCGATCCCATGTATGCAAATTTTTTTTATTCAAGGTCAAATTTCACAAAAATAGGTTTTTAGAATTTTTCAGCGAAAACGGTTAGTTTTATGAAAAAGACATATCAGACAAAAGTTATAGATCATGCAATTATCTACAAAAAATGCTACTTATGCTTTTTTTCATAACACGAATTATTTTTGAGAAAAGACAATTACAACCTTTCTTACACTGGATTGTCCAATGGGCACAACTAAGCTGCCTATGATTATCATTAGGCGTGTAATATAAGTAAAACTATAAGTATGCGTGACTAATACATTCACATTAAAACCGATAATTCTGAGAATATGATATTAAAAAAAATGGAGTACCTAATTTTAAGGGACCATGTGCCCTTTGAACAACATCTGCCTGTCATTCCATTGTTCGAGTGGCCGTTCCGTCTCCCTACTTTTCTGAGGTCGCACCTAAATCACCGTTAGTCTTGAAAATTCATTCGTAGTGAAAAACACGTAATTATTTCAAATATTCTCTGATAAAGTTTGTGCTGTATTCACATTTTGTTGAAAATATGTCGCAATAGGTTTTTATTTGCACTAAACTTTTATCTTCAAGTAAATGTGATATTGTTGATCGCGGCATGAAGACGTTACTTAACGCGAGTATTCAAGGGGGGGAATCAATTTATTGATTACTTGAAGAATGTAAATTCAGCGACAAATCATGTGCAGTGTCGCAAACATTACAATAGAAAGAGTACAATTGCAGCAGCAAAACGGCAACATGAAGAGGAATCAGCTAGTACCTCTCAAAAATTCCTCCTCGTATTAGAGCACATGTAAGTGAGTCATATTTTTCTTTTAAAAATTGTTGTTTATTTTGCGGCGACAAGTTGAGTGAGGAATACAAAAAGAAACAAGCACAGAAATCTCGTCGTAAAATTTGTAACGTTAGAACTCTTTCATTTAAAGACTCAGTTATGAAAGCAGCTCAATCTCGTTCTGATGACACCGCAAAAACTATTGTTGCTCGCATCGGGTTTGACATGATTTAGTTGCTGCTGAAGCTAAGTACCATAATGATTGCTTTGTATCATTTTTAAAGCCGACCTCTGGAGGCTAAGTCGGCCGTCGTCAAGATGAACCATTGTATCTCGCCATGGGGGAAGTATTTTCATATATTGAAAGTAGTGATGACTGCCAGTTTACGTTAGAAGAATTAAAAAATATTTGTAAAAACGTAAGTGCTGATAACAGAAAACTTAAATTACGATTTAAGTTTAATTATGGTAATAGAGTCATTATTACTCAGAAACTAGGTCAATTAAAATTGTATGTTTTCTTGTTAATTATCATGATATTATCAATCAAGCTTGGAGTGAAAAAACCATAAGGCAAAGAAGAGCAACTGAAGGTCCTACCAACTGCGACAGCAATTATTCGGGAAGATAATCAATCGGTTCAATCATATACAGTTTTTACATGCTATGACTGGCTGTGAAAACAACATCAGCAATGTTTTGAAGGGGTTTTAAAACAACAATTTTTTAATTGTTTGAAAAAAGAAAATTTTATTACTTGAGCACAAGCTTTCGAAGATATCAACTCTTCACCAGAAAACTCGCTTTCTTCTCTCTGTATATGGAGCTCCAAAAATTACTTCCCATAGACAAATTACGTTACTTATCTTTTGCAAAACAAACACGTAATAAAAAACAATTAATATGTGCAATTAGCCTGCTTTCCTCCAACCGCGGCTTCCGCTCACGAACAGTTTTATCGTGGTTCAGTTGTGGCTTGGTAATCAACTAGACCCAGAACAATGGGGTTGGAAGCATGACGATAATGCATTGGAAACTAACCCACATGCTTCTTCCGCCTGCACCAGAAAACCTCCTTAATTCTGTTTTTTGCAACTGCAAAAAGGAGTGTAACTTAAGATGCGGCTGCAAAAAAGTAGGCTTACTTTTTTCACTAGCCAACACTTGTCAAGGCGAATTGTGTTCAAAATGTTGAATCTCCAACAGAAGAAGGTTTTTACATAAACGACGAAACAACTGATTTATCGCTGTTAGTACAATTTACGTCTACTCAAGAAGATGAGGAAGAAGAAGAAAATAGAGAGAGAAGAAGATGGAGGGGAAGAAGAGGAAATAATTAATGACGATGATGATGAATAAAATATGTTTACAATCAAGTATAAAGGGACTTGTCACTCGAGCTGTACCTGATCGACAACGACTATACTGACAAGAGTGCAACGACTGAAAAGAAGAAGAATAACAAAACATTCATTAAATGTTACTGGAATAGACTGTGGAATAGGCCTACCGGGGAAACCACATTAAAAAAATCGCGCTAGGTACACTACCTCATATGTGGCGTGGAAACGTGTTCATATTATAGACAATACAGCGTAAGAAAATTTTGTAATTGTTTTTTCTCAAAAAATGGTTTGTGTTATGAAAAAAAGATAAGAAGCATTTTTGTAGATAATTGCATGGTCTATAATTTTTGTCTGAAATGTTTTTTTTATCAAACTAACCGTTTCGCTGAAAAATTTAAAAAACCTATTTTTGTGAAATTTGACCTCGAATAAAACAATTTGCAGACATGGGATCGATGGGGACTTTTCACAATTTTATAAACAATGGTGGTCCCTACCATCTATGCAAATTTTCAGCTTTCTGGGAATTTTTGCAAGGGCCAATGTCTAAATTGACCGAACAATTATATTACTAAACATTCAATGGGTTATATTAAACTTTAGAGTTTTTATGTTCCGATTTAAAAGTATGCAAGGTTCTCCTTTTCAATTCTTCTAACATACGCTTGAGGAAGCTGTTTGAGTTTGATATGCTCATGGATTTTTTGAGTTTGAGTATGGAAACTCCATCTTTCATCAATTTTTCTAATCAACTGTCTATTTGTTACTTACAGTTATGAAAATCAAAGAAGTGCCAAATTGGGAGTTTAGCATAGATGCCATACAACTGTATAAGTTACAAATAGATAGATATATAGAAAAAATAGCATATTTCCAAAAGTCGTTTGTATTTTTGGAGCCTAAAGCTTTTAATGATTTTCCTACTCATATAAAAAATGTAAACCGTTATAAAACGTTAGTCTCATGTTTGAAGGATTGTCTGTTGAATAGGAAATATTCAAGAAGTATTTAAAATATACTTATAGTAACATTTTATATAATTATTTTAAATATGTTACGAACAATGTCTATTTTATAAACGAAAGATTGATGTATTTTGTAAGATGATCACATTTCACCATGTTTATGCTTATCATGGATTATTTTGTTACAAGAGAGAAATTGTTTCATTTGGGGTAAGAAACAATAACTTGTCGACGTTGTATAATAGTAAAGAAGAAATTCAAGGACACGTTATCAGTAAAGATGAACTGGACAGCGACTTTTTTATGTTTTGTGTCCTGTATCTGCTATCTTTACTTTTGTTAAAAACGCATGAATACCCGACCGCTACGTAAAACATATTTTTGTTAATTTGTTTGAAATAAAGTCTATTATATGCTATTCTATCTTGAGTTGAAAATCTTTGAAAATCCTAGCTGTTCATTTTCACAGAAAGATAAAGATTTCATGACCTCTATGTCACTTTTTTGTACATTCTTAGAACATTTCTCGCACCCATCATCATGGTTTAAATAATTAATAACAGGTGGCAGGTTCTAAAAAATGACAACCACAATAAAAAGCAATAAATTTATTCACATGAATAATGAAAAAGCAGGTTATGAGTGCATGGTCTAATTATAATGTATAATGAATTGACCTTGGCTCAGGTACCAAACAAATGATATAGAGTTTATCAAATCAAGTAGTGTTAAACTTTTCAGTGACTTGGATAGAATCAATGCCTTAAGCTTGACACCTTGAAACTTATGGCTAACATACTTATACTGTTAGGAATCCCAAAAATCCAAAATGTTCAAAGCAAGTAATGAATGCAAGGATCAAAGGCCCAGAATCTTGTACTACTATTAAAAATCGGAGATCTTGTTGAATGAGGTACACTTCAGAAGAACAAAAACAAGACCAAGAAATCATTGGAAACAAAATTCCAATTAAATAATCTTTTAATATCTCAGTTACGCCTCTGATTAGTTAATATTCAGAATGTTAATGCTCCGTATATGAAATTTAATTATTAATAAGGTAATAAGTTTATAATACCGTAAAGTAATACACTGATTTTTAAAATGGTTTTTTTTTAGATTTTTTGCAAAATGAATGGACTTAATTTTGGATGAAACATGAAAAAAGAACCCATTAAAAATAGATTATAACTGCATAGAAGCTTAATCTAAAATGTCATTTATTACCAATGTAACAACCGAGAGAACTCCAGGAGTTCCACTCTTGGCAGATGTATACCTTCCAGTTTAACCTACACTGGGTACAGCAAAATCTGACGTGTGTTTTATATCTGGGCAACCCCATGGCTGTTAGGAGAGGTATATCGCGGGGTTTCAGTTAACTCAGAAATACCAGAGTTCTCTGATAAGCTGTATAAATTAAATGTTTTACTAGATAAAATGAAGTGAGCTCTAGTATCTAGATTTTCGAGACGTAGTATTTTATGTTATTTTTTTTTAAATATTACGTTGACAAATGTCCGATATCCTACTGTAGTACTTTATAACTGAGCACAGTAAAGAATTATACTGAACATTTCTAGGACAGTAGGGATTACTAAGAAGAGAATATCGATGTTGCCCAAATTAATCGAATTGAAAAGCAAGCAAACTAGGAGTTTATTTGAGAATTTAATCAGCCCTAATCTCCTCATTTAACATTTGGAGTATGTGCCATAATGCAAATCAATGATTATAACTGGCATCCGATGTTACGAAATATCGAGAAACTCTGCCCTTAAGGTGCGATAACCTAGTGGGGAGGAAGGGAAGGATACATATTACTCCAGTTTTGTGATGATATATGCAAAGGAATCGTATAAAAGCACTTCTACTAATTGACAAAAAGTGAGCGCATGAGTGCCCGTCCCGAATCCACCTGTAGCGGGTTGCTGGTGCTGTACACGACAACAATGTACGCGGGGTGAGGTGTGTGCGCGCGCATCCTACCTGACGAGCTGGCCCGGTACAAGCTACACGGTTACAGTGTAGTGCGTGCCTTGCTACAGTTCGCGCTTGTTACTTGTTACTGACTACTCACTCTTCCTCTCAGGATATAAAGTCCTCATCAGTAATTCGTTCTCAGGTATTTATAAATTAAACTATATAACAATACTTAAGGAAGTTTGTAATCATTATAGTTCAAAACTTTTACAAATAGGCTTTAAGGTTTAAGGCAGAAATGTGAACATTGAGTTCTTTTAGCCAATGTAGGAGGTAAGTATGTTCTCACCTATGTATCCCTTCAAAAATATCTAAACAAGTACGATGAACAGTAACAATTATGCTGCAATTACGCGAGGAGAAACAACAAAAGGACAATGTACACGAGATACGGGTTAGATTTGTTATTTAATAATATAAAACTCTATTAGAACTCATACTTTATTACTCCGTCAGGTGAATATTTTGTTATGTTACTAAGGAAGATCATTGAATTAAGCAGAATCTTACAAAACTGCTAAAGGCAATCTACATACATTAGTAATAGGTTTTGTATTCCTTCCACCAAGAAGCAAAGAAGGCTAAATTTTTTGGATCACCCCCAAATTATAAATGTGGGAAGTGATATAAAGGAAATTTAATATCATACAGTTCATATATTCTCAGATATGCATATGTACATATTTGGACAGTGTATTCAATACAATAATCCCTGTAAAACTAAAGCCCTCAATCTGTTGCTAATATTTAGTTTATCAAAGAAACGGGGAATCCTATGTAAGATAAAAACCAAAACACATCTTAGGACATTCATCTTTAACATCCCGTTTATTACAAATACACGATAAACCATTATAAATCGAGCTTGCAATACCACAATTACAGTGCATTATTTAAATTGTTTGATTTAATTACAGAAAATGTTTGGCTTTTTTTGGTTTTAGATAGTACTAGTATTTTCTTCCTATATTTGATTTTTCATGAAATGTGACAATTATTTTTTTTCTTTACTGACATGATTGCCATGTTTGAAACTAATACAATATTTAATAAATTTTTTGATATAATACTAAATTTTTATAAAGTAACTGTCATATCATAATACTGTAACTGAATGACACCAAATACAATTCATTTTGGTTGTTTACAATGTTATCATATTGTTCTCCTAATCCTGAAAATAAAATTTTCAAAGATTCAAAACAGGATAAATGGATTCTAGAGATACTTCACGTATTCGTTATCTGCCTATTTCTCATAGCTCGAATACGACTTTCGCTACGTTAAATTTACATATTCGCAAAGGGTTTATATTTCAATAGTATATATAATTTAGCTATGATTTGAAGGGTAGATTTAATGTGAATGTTGAGTTTAGCTCCAGTTCACCTTCCTCTTAGTGCAGCGTCTGGTGTCTGACGCTGTTACATACTCGACTCCTGGAATCCGGGATCGTGTTTGCATGCATAGAGATCATGTCTAAGACATCTTATTGTACTCAACTATGCGCCTGATGAGACATTGAGAACACCTCTTCACTTAGATCACACTATATTTTGTAATCTACATATGATGTTGACACAATTTAAAGATATGATTTTCAGCTTCTTTATCGTGTAAGTTTTTTTGATCTTATCAGATCAAAATGACTCCAGGTTCCAGGAGTCAAGTCTGCGACAACGTCAGATTTCCGACAGTTATACTTTAAAATATCTTGCATATCCCTTTTTACTGTTGTTGTGACCCTAAAGACATTTGATACACGATACCGAAGTCTTCTATATTTATACCGGTAGGATAATGTGGGTTAAACACGGTAAGTCTTAATTTAAAAACAAAATATAGATTTATAATGTATGTAGAAATTAATCCAAACTATTACACAGTCGTACCTACCTAGGCTGCAATACGAGAGAGTACTATAACTACCGTATTTACAACTAATTGCTCTAAGCCGGTTTAGTACGGAGATTGTGCTTAGATAATCCTAATTAGTACTGAATAGACCTATCACGCCTGAGAACAAGATGGCTGCCATTCGTATGTCTTAAAAATTGTTATCTCTCTACCTTAGAGCAAAAATAAAAAATAATTGGTTAATTCTAGGGTTACTTACAACAACTTTACTTTATGAGAGTGTTATTTTATATCTCGAGCGGTTTTACAGCAACATGAGGTATTACGATGAGTGTCGTAGTTTGTAACTACGCGAACCATGCTTCTTATGTATGCCTTAAACAAATTTGCTATCCAAACCCATTCGATTAATTTTTATAAAATGGCTGTCCTGTCAATGGGGTTCTAACTTTTATTTGAAATATTGGATTATAAATGAAAGATGTAGCTTTTTATTGAGACTCTTAAAAGCTTAACTAACTAGTTTTGTTTCTATACATTCTTCAATATAAGTTTGAACGGCATATAACCAAAGGTTTGAATATAATGAAATAAAAATACATAAAATGCACAATTCCGATAATATAGTTACGAGTATTTCAGATTCCATGAACGGGCACTTATCAACCATAAAATAGGAACTACATAACATTAATATACCCAGTATTTACTGTATTTATTACACGGAATTTTGAATGATCGAACAAATCAAAATGTCATATTTTTTAAATTAAAAATTAGCAATAAAATAGACCTACTTCTCTGCAAGGTATTTGGTTATATAACATGTGAAATTTTCCGTAATTGAAACTTTCCGGCCACAGATGTATGGAAGAATTTGCTCATGGAGTTTATGGACGTTGCTACAAATCTAGTATTTGCTAGATTGACGATGGGTGTGTAATCCTGTACAAACATTTAAATGAATTTTGTATGAAAATTTATAATGAATGGTTGAGAGTCACCCAGTACCTATAATATCGTACAGAGAACGTTTTCAGAACCACTACAAATTTTTGTTTCTTCAAAATTTCATGCTCTCAGGTGGTTGTACCACAAGCAGTACCAGTGAAAATAAAATTTAAAAAAGTGAAAAAATTTAATGCAGTGAGAACGTTTATATTCATCAATGTATGAGTTTCTGTCCCTGAAAAAAGTTACAGGTTAAGAGCAATAACATTAATATTTTATCAAGATCTCAGCACATGCCTGAACTCATATCTGCATATCTGTAGGAATACACATTCCTCTTTTATATTGTACTCCACGGCAAAGGATAATTTCAATAAAGACGACTGAGAAGCGTTTAGTACAGGATTTAATATCTAAGTTTTATTGTTTTTACCATAAGTAACTGCATTCATAAAATATGTATAAGCTCACCAGGCTTGTATTTCATGGGGGATTCAATAAAACCTGCACCCTTTGCTGGAGTCAGGACAATTTTGCAATGCTTTCATCACCACTGATGATTCGAATGCGTCATTTCTGCTAAGCACACTCGATAATACCAGGAATAACGGTTTTCAGTACGGATTACATTTCACTGCAAGACGCGATTTCTTTTGAGGAAACCTTAGACAGGTGCATTTTCACAAGAGATTGGAATATCGTGTGTCTAGGTCACCTTTTAATGTAGGAGGGAGAATATTTGACATTGAATATTAATATCAACAGCCTAGTATTTATTCATTCACCTGAATCTTCACGGTTAGGAAAGTATTTAAAACATTGCATGAATGATTAATTCATGCAAGGTTTTAAATACATTAATTACATGATTTTTACTAATTGCCATCTGGCAATTAGTAAAAATTATAGTTGATAAGAAATAGTACTTTTCACCAAGAAAAGTCTTATCCTTCTTCGCTTTCACATCAATGCTTATTTAACTCTAAACCAAACTTAAAATACGTCACTTGATGTCTCCTACTTAGAATTTTTATATTTCGAAACAAAGAAACGTAATTTTGAAAGTAAAACTTAATAGTTTGAGCGTTACATAGGAAATGGTAATCAGAAAGACTATGCCTGGTTAATTAGTGCGATTCATATGCAGGCAAATTTATTCAATAACAAATTCATCCGCCTTTCACAGTGGAGTACTTCTGCACAGGAACTGGTCTAACTATGCCGTGCTACTATAAAGAGAGATTTTATCTGTGATTCCATTATCCAGACATACCAAGGATTCCGTGCTTTGATGAAACAGTCACATGTTATGTTGAGAAATCTTTAAAACAAATTTGAGCAGCCTAAGGTTATCAGGCTCAGAACAAAATTGGTCGTAAAAATGTGATTTATAACTAAATTTGTAAGTCAGTTACAATGTGCAATGTTTAAACGTGATCCATAAATTAGTAAATAGACAAATCTATTATAAATATTAGTAAGTACTATGTACGTATTATGACTAGTTAACGTCCTTATTAATGTCTATGCTAAAATATTTTGCAGCATTTGTATATTCTGTCAATAGTTACCATAATATAATATATTGAAAATGGAAGTAAATTAATTATGGAACGATAGTAAAATCCACTGATCATATCTTTGGAACTAACACAAAAATAGGTTAGTAATATTTATAAATAATGAGGAATAATTGTTTGAGATTTTGATGAAAATTGAAACACTTTCTTAAATCCTATCCATCCTTTACTTTTATTTCCTACACTTATGCCTCGAAATTTGAAGGAAACTGAAGCCTGAAGCATCACTGCTGATAACAATTGGCATTGTTAAAATTGAGCTATACCGGAAGATGTAATGATCCCTACTTTCTAGAGCTACCTTACAAATAGCTTTCAAATATAAGGTAAAATAATATCAGTATTTAACAATCAGCATGGGATATATATATATATATATATATATATATATATATATATATATACTGATTGTACACGTATATTTCATCGACTATTTCCTTCTCCATCCTAACATTTGAATGAAAGAATATTTTCAAGTAATGTTTTTGGTGTGTCAGTAAAATCATTAGAACTTGTTTACTGCCTATTAAAAATGCTCCTATCTTCAGAATATATAATAAAAATAATATCATCCGAAATCCCGGACCACGCGACAATGACTAATCGTGTACAATGATAAAACGGAGTTGCATGACTTGAAAACTTGGTAAATACGTTAGTCTTAGCACAAGAAAGAACTCTATTGCTTTTGGGATTATATGGTCAAAGGACACAAATTTTCATTAGTCCTGAAAACGATTTGCAGTAATTTCGGTGGCCTTTCGTTACATTAAGTCAGATTAGTCGATACTCCGTTGTGTTTGTTTATTTTTTTAATATTTGGCCTTACTCATCATTTACATTCCACTTTAAATTCACGTATCAACTGAGTATAAATGAAACCCAGTTCTTGCCCTCTGTTACACGTGTCAGGATTCTCTCTCTCCGTGACCCTAACCGCCCAGCTATAGGATAAAGACTACTAAACCTGAAGCTGACAAATTGTCAAATTATCTCCTGTTTTGTTTTTACGGTATTGCCTTATATACTTCACCTTTTATACGTTTTCAGCCCCAATTCTTACCCAATGCGAGTCAGATTGGCTCCCTTTACGTGCCCTAACATGCCCTGACATAAACTACACAGTATATGTCAGTTATTTTCTCTTATTTAACGCGGACAAGTGTTCCTTTGCTGTATTCCAACCATCATCGTACAGCCGTAATCACATTATCACATACGAGTACATACATCATCATGGCATCATGGGCTCGGAGATATCACTGCATCGAGTAGACAACATTTTTTACGTGTAAACTGCTTAACATTATTTAAATGCCACTTTTTATTGCCGAATTTATTCATCTTGGAGATACTTTGATTTCACTTTAACGAATATAGAACAAAATTGATCATATATTCTAAGCCAAAATGACCTGTAGATGCCATATTTCAGATGGAAAATGAGCTAGTAAAAGTGCAAATTCACCTGACGTTTCAGCAGTACACAATGCCATCACTTACTTACTTTTCTAGCAATATCGCTGATCATAAGTGCTCACAGAGCAATCGATTCATCCAAATGTAGCCAACGTGAATTCAAATACCGCAATACTAGGGCCAAGTTGGGAAGGATAAATGGGGAAATAGTTTTAAGCACTACTGGCAGATTTAATGAAGCTTCGTTGTCCCATTAAGACACGATTATCTGGGAACTTATGCAATGCACGTATATGTACTCGGATTTCTTAACTTTGCTGAGACACAACAACATACCGTGTACTTAGGATGACTGAAGAAAAATTACCACCTGTTCCCTACATTCAGAGTTATTTGAATAGTCTATCGTGTCACCGAAATACTTGTTGAAACTCAAATTTAACAGAAGAATCTAAAAGTTTTGTGGATGAAAACTTGCTATGGAACAGTAGCATATGTCAGGAACATCAATACCGGCACGCTGTATTGTGCTCTGACAACGTGCTCTCCAGAACGTCACGCACACAGTTAAGTCCTCATCAACTCTCATGAGCCAGAGATAATAATGTCGTTTAATGTCACCCTACAATATCTCACTGATTGGACAAAATATCAATACTCTTATTTATAAACAACTAGCTTCTGCCCACAGTCTTACGCGCACCTTTCAAAATCCTTATATCGTTATACTACGTAGAAAACGCAATTATTATGTAATATTATGAAGAAATACTACGAAATTTGTTAAGAATAAGTAGGTATGCATCAGGTATAATATGTAAATGATCATAGTTAAGAGTATCAGAGTTTTAAACCTGACTATGTTTTGCACGTATAAGGAGCATTTTCTGGTTACAATTAATTATATTTATTACAGTACGTCACAGCTGAGTCTGGATAGTTTACGCAAATCAAAAAATACAAATACAGTTGATGCCTACTTTCTGCAGTTTAAATTCTCCTTACGGTACAACATTTTGACTTGCCGGATTGCCCCAATAAAAACATTACGTAAGAAACTCTTGTAATCCACTTTCAGTGTATAATATTTGCAGTATCATAGTTGAGTTTGCATTGTACCGATGAATAGAATATAAATTCATGTGTAGGATTGAGAAGATTATTGCGGCCTAGGAGGAAATTCCACCCATTTCCTATCTAATACCGATATATTATGGAGCCAATCTTTACTCAGTGCATGCAACATTCCAAAATAATCGAGTATAAGATTTTTGCGTTATATAGTTTCTTGTTGTTCGGACTGCAGTTTGGGAAAGAATGGATCGTTGATGCATGTAAGAGTTCATTTCTTCTGTTTTTGCATGAACCACTTGTTAAAATTTCTTATCAGGATGTCAAGGAAGGCCACTATTTTGGAGTGCCTTATGTCAAAACATTCACAGCTTTGTTCGTTAAGGTTGGTTTTGAAACAGTGTTTAAATAGTATTTACAATGCATCAGATGTTTATAATTCGTAACTGGCGCAAGCTGGAATTAAATTTTGATATTATATTTTTAATATGCTATCTGCGTTACACTACTGATACGGTAAACTTAATATTTTATAAAATTTAAATTAACACATGTTTCAGCCTATTTTTTGTACTTCAGCTGAAAGTGCCAACAGCTGTTTAGTTTTAGCTGTCAGTTTAAATTTAGATTATGAAACATTAAATACTAGAAATTGTTGTGGCCAGGACAAACTTTTCTAGTCATTCTCTTCATATAAACCTTCCTCGGATTTCAATGAATATTTTTACGAAAAGAATTAGCTGAATTGGCCCAGCCGTTTACAAGATTAGCAACACATTTGCGATTCGTGTTTTTATAAGATTTAGTTCTAATCCTATTCTTAGTTCGTGAAACATTTAAACTACTTTTTATACCTCTCTGAACATAAACTACTAAAAAATCTCTCTTATCATTATTTTGTACATATTATCGATGTTAAAAGACAAATTTATAATATAGTTTTATTAGATAGACAGATAAGGTAGTCCAATCACACTTTAGACAATTTAGTACTATTCCCAGTAATATTGTTATTCATTGTCTTAAGACATAAAAGATAATTATATCCACACATTATGAGTATGGATTAATTTTGACAAATTGGATTTTAAATAAAACAGTACAGCCAAAGATATGGAAATGTCATTACTATCGATCAAACAGGTACCCGATATTGAAAGGTTGTAACAAATTTCAGTACAGGCTGTTAAATAACGGGAGTAAATTAACGTGCAGTTTGTTTATTTCTGCGTATGGACATATAAAGAAAACCATGAAAAAGGGTACCCATTTTATGCGCTCTTCAACTAAACTGCAACTTTAAACCTTAAAAAATCATGATTCAAATATAATTTGTGATCTGATTTAAGAGGAAATTTGTATACAAGAAAGGTTCAGTCCTAAGGTTTTTACGTGCATAATATTAGAGAATCATATAAAATAGTTGTTACTAAAGTACCGTCTTAATTTGTGTTCTTATCCAGGATCTCAAAGATGACTTTTAAGGATATTTGGAAGTGTAATTTTGTAAACCTACGATTTGAAACGTTAAAGTTGTAACACAGATTTTGTTGATTCACCGCGGTCCGGTACCTTTCGTATGAAAAGCGCAACCGCCGGATTGCCCTGTGCAGTATCGCTCGTAATTATAGAGGTTTGCACGTTCAAACTTACTAACGTTTCAAGTCTATAGGTGAGTTCTTTTTTTATATATCGCTTCGGACAGACAGAAATTTACATTTTTTTCAATAGCTTAAGGGAGAGGTTTTCGCTAACCCTTAGGCGATTTTATTGCTCATTATATTATAACAAATAATATAATTGCTTAATTGATTTTTGTAAATACAGTAGTAATTTAATAGTAAAATAAATACAGTATGTCTTTTAATAGTAAAATAAACGTAATAACAAGAAGACTACTTTTGAGTAATTTGTTGGTTTGGTCAATAAATGTACAGATAGTCTCAAGTAAATAATAATATAACTTGGATAGAGATAAAACTGTTTGAGATCGGTAGGTGGCGTGGTCATGAATGTGGCGAGTACATTAGCGAGGAACGGAAGAGATGATATTATTTGTTCCCGAGAAGCTTCTAGAGGAGATGATTTTATCGGATTTTTCAAACGTTTGGAGTTTTGCTAGCTTGGTCCTGGCTGACTGGTGGTTTGTAAGCGAGTGGATTATTTTCAATCAACTTGGTCGATCTGAAAAGATAGCCAGGCAGTCAAGATACTTATTTGTATAAGGAAGATGCAACTTCCCGTTGCTTAAAAATTTATATGAAACAATATTCAACTAAAAAATGTGCTTATGAATTAGAATAAAACTAATAGTAATATTAATATCTGAATTGATATAATTAACCAATTAATTGTGTATAATTTTTATTATAATTTTCATGTAATATAACTTCCACATTCTTAAAAAATTGAAATTTACTTTCTTAAGTAAATTTCAATTTTTTTAATAAAGTATCAAAAGATTTTAAGATATGATAACAAATATTATTTATTAAAGAAACTAGACCAAATATAAAATGTTATGTAACTATAGTATATTTAATTTAATAATTTTATCTATGATTTTGTAAATGATAATAAGTTATATACATTCTGTGATCTTTGAACGTTGTAGCCTACCTGTGGTGGGGGGGGGGGGGGGTGGGGGGGGGGGGGGGTGGGGGGGGGGGGGGGTGGGGGGGGGGGGGGGTGGGGGGGGGGGGGGGTGGGGGGGGGGGGGGGTGTTTACAAACTGACGTAAACCAGACGCACCGGAGATAGCACTTAAGTGCTGTGAACAACATTTAAAAATCACTTTACGCTAAACTTCCTAAACTCTAACATAAAAGTGTTCTCGAAGTAGCGGAAGTTAAGGTATCAGGCGAACGGAAGTTGCATTACTCCTTGATCCACCATCTTGTTTCTGATTTACTTTAACTCTTGGATTTTCCTCGACGAGTTTTATGCTTGGTTGATAGTTGTAGGAGGTACAATATATCCCCTACATTGATATGAATGCATTAGTTTATATAGATAATTTTTATGTCATTTAAATAATTTATAAAATCGTATGTATTTGAAGGTTACAATTAATTTATTGCATGATTTTATAAAGCTTAAAAATTTTGCTCAGTAACATTTTAGCTAGAACAAATGTTCTCCACAAAGTTTTTAGTTTCAGTTTTTTATAAATAATACTAACATCAAACAATTTTTAATATTTATGTCTTAAGTAGGCAACAATCGCCTTCTGCATACGTCACAGGTACGGATTATATACTGGAATAGGTTATTGCATTTTAAGATTATACGCTATAACTAGTTAATTTGTTTAAATGATTTTGACGAAGAGATTCAAATGGTAAAATGCATGTGTTTATGTGATAGTTTGTGTTTATCTAGTTAAAGAGTCACACGCAATGGTCCTAAAAATTTTAAAAGTGTAAAATTTTAATAACCTCCAATATTTATTATGCTGCAAAATTATGATAAAACTGTTGTATAATTTAGAAACAACATATATATGAAGAAAAAACGTTCGTATCGTTAATCATCATTATGTATTCAGCACAATGAAGGTTACTTAAACAAAATCATTCTCAATCTATCCATGATGTGTCGTCATAATATTTCAGCTAAAGTTGGTGCTTTGATA
The DNA here is from genome assembly GCF_021130785.1 of Homalodisca vitripennis. Taxonomy (NCBI): domain Eukaryota; kingdom Metazoa; phylum Arthropoda; class Insecta; order Hemiptera; family Cicadellidae; genus Homalodisca; species Homalodisca vitripennis. The sequence goes on along the minus strand of NC_060209.1, from coordinate 92,734,182 downwards.
TGTGGTTGGAGCCGTAAGCTATATTACGGATCACGGAAGTCAAAGGTTGGAGACCTTACGTTAATATTTACTCGCGACTTAACCTTGGCAATTTTTATTATTGATTGACATATTTGCATTCAAAGTTTAAGAAAATAACTTTGTAATCGTTCTCAACTTTAAAAGCTCTTTCTAACAACGAAACTTATGCTGCTGTTTCAGACCAGATGCAGCGTAACATAATCAGCCACTTACGCACCCTCAAAAGTGAATTTGCTCGTTACTTCCCAGATTATGGAAGCAGTAAGACTCAAGCTAAAATTCTTAGAAATCCTTAGAAATCTTAGAAAAATGTGAAGCCTGCAGATCTTCTGACAGTATTCAAAAGGAAATGATCGAACTTCAAAATGACAGTAGCTTCAATAGCTCGATTGAATCTGGTGTAATGCTAGAAGAGTTGTGGTGTATGAAAGCTCCGGGCATCCCCAAGATTCGACATGTTGTTTTGAGATAACTCATGATGGTTTCAACCACTTTTTTGTGTTAGCAAGGGTTTTCCAGTTTATTGTTAGTAAAAAAGCAAAACAAAAACAACGAATCGGTGTTAGCAGTTACTTTAGAGTAGCTATTAGGAAGAGAATAATTCCTAGAATTCCTGAGCTTGTAAAACAATCGTGCACAAAAGTCACATTGAAAAAAGAGGTTTTATTAATTTTTTTCTAACTAATTAAATGTTGTATTCCTTGTCTCATTAAAATAAAATGTACAATTAAATTATTTTTTAGTTTTTGTTATTTACAATGTAGCCTAAGATCTCAAAATTACAATTTACATATGGTAATATTTCTAAATATAATTGTTTCTCAATTATTAATCTGTAATATTTTTTGTCAAATACTTTTATTTAATCAACTTTGAATTTAGTTACAACTTTCAATCTATCATGAAATGAGTTGGTTTTATAAGAAATTTTAGGCATTATTAGCCTTAGTCCATTATTACGATATTTGTTTGGAAATGAAGATTTAATTTGTGTTCTGTTAATAAAAATAGTTTGTTTAATGTTAATTTCTCAAGAAACTATAGTTAGAATGTGATAATCACTTGTCCACTCGTCTCAGGTGTCCAAGAACTCGTGAGAGATGGAAGGAAAGATCAGTTGAGTGATGTCAAAGTGACCTGCCAATCATTCCAAATTCCAAGAAAACATTTGTATCATCTATCGATGCCGTCTCATATCGGCACTATTCCCATAGGTGCGGCAATCTCAGTGCTTTGGTTAGATGCAGAGGTTGTCAAAAATGCATAAACATGCTGTTAGTGCAAAATCTCGAGCATTAGAGTTTACATTTAGAATTTATTCGAGAATAAAAAGTTAAAATTTATTTATAAATGGTAATACAATTTTAATATGTCAATATTGCAATTTACGGATTGACTATGGAAGACTAGACACGCTTATTAAACATTTTTACCACGAAATATGTTCCAAAATACATCATTTTTACGGGTAGTTATATGTAATAATGTAGGGTGGTCCTTGGCAATTACCTTTCAGGCAGAGTAGTCCGCAGACTATGCAGGTTAAGAACCACTGATCTAGTCTGATGGTGGTATGTCTTAACTGCTATGCATGTATCTGGTTGTCTATACGATATCTTAGGAAATGTGGAAAAATAAGAGAGGGGAGATTTAAAACTCCCCGGTTTAGCGCAAATTGCCTCCCGATTCTGAAACTATACGACCCTTTATACTAGGATCGTTAATAGTTTGTTAATCAATTACTAGTTCCTAGAATCAGTTCATCACAAGTTCTACTAAATGGCAATGTCATTTTATACAGGCTACACTCATGACAGATAAAATATATTACAGTAAAAATACAGTGTATTTAGTATTTTAAGAATTTCAACAGAGCATAGAAGTTTACATGAATAAGTAATTGAGATTACTTTACAAAGCAGACAGCATGTCTAATAATAAGAACAAGAGGGAACGTTATATACAGAGTTATTACTTTTACGTGTTCTGTTCTCAAGAATAGAATACTTTTATCCTTTCATTCCAAGCCGCAGTGTGTCGTCATATCCTACATTGTTTTAAATTTACAACTCTGTTATATCAATGTTAGATTTATTTTATAAGAATACTTTTGTAATACGAATTATTATAATGTTTTAAAATCTTCAACTTATACAAATAAACTATCAAATAAAACGATGTCAAAAAAGTATTTTATTCGATATTATCACTTTAATAAAATCAAACTGAAAATAAAAATAGCAATAGTGAGTGACACAAATAAATGCTTATTTCTCGAAGGACCGATAATTTCCAGTTTCGAAACGTTTTGTAAGTAATGATTATTTAAATATTGGTTTTAAAGAAATCGGAAATGGGAATCTTCTTAGCTCGTATTCTTATTAAGATTGTAGTTAACATATTACTGTTTCAACTGCCCCTGGAACTTTTTTTATAGACTAGACATCTTTGAAATCTGGCTGAATAATATTTTGTCAACCTATAATTGTGCTAGTTTCCCTTGATATTCTATTTGTAATATTACCACTCGAGCCTCTATCTAAGATGATGTGAAGAATTAAGTTAAAACAAGCTTATCGTAATACCAGTAATCTACATATCGAGTTGGAGTAGGGTTAGTAATAAATAATAGTTTAAAAAACTAAAAAAACGCATTTATAGCTAACCAAACTAAAAAATAGAAAATAATTTTTAATTGCAAAGAGTTTATATTATGGTAGTAGAAGGCAAAACAATCATTCATAGTCAATCACCTCAAAATAAAATTATAATAAAATTTAAGTTATTAACCAAATAAATTAATTCAGAGTAAAAAGCGTGGGGTGCTTGATATATTAAATATTACAATAATTCTATCGGTAATTATCTTTGAGAGGAGACTTATGAAATGTAGTAAAATGCACCCCACTAAAAACCACATGTAACTGAGAAACGCTCACAATAGAACAAGCAATTTATTTATCTATGTCCACGTGTGTAGTTTCATACTTCATCTGCAGAACTTTTGACTTATAATGAAAAAATTATTCATCAAAGTTCGTAAATTGAATACTGAGGTATGCTGGGGGGTTCCCTCCCTCCATCTCTCTACCGGAAGTACATTGTACATACTATGAATGTATTGCATTACATATGAATGTAGAATTTGTAACATTTGGGGAGGGGTATCTCACAAAGACTTTTACGGTTAAAATAAGCGTACTATCATTTGAAGGGCCAGACAATTTCCATTTATGTTTATATGTGTGTGTGCCAGCAACATATCTTGAGATTTATCTTGAGAACTAACTTATGGAATTAAAATTTTTTCATGAAGCTGCAGTTGTGTGTAAGGAACATTGAATATGATAGTCGTGCATGTCACTTCTTCTTATTTTGCTGAGCGTTAGCGAGAATCTTTACATTGGTCCTATGAGTAACAATGATGGCAGCGAAAACATATCAAAATTAAAAAATTGTTAAAAATCTAATTACAATCGTAGGAGATTTTAACGTGCGATAGTAACACATGAAGCCTTATGAGTTGAGCTGTAGAGTTACACTTTTCTATGCAATCTCTTAAAAAGGATCAACTCGTTTCGAGATAATGTGGAACCCGTGTTTGATAATTGATATGGCATACTTGTTCTTGTTGTATATCCAATGCATGAATTTATTATTATGAAATTTGCACATATTACGCTATTACTGCTATTAACAGGATCTATTAAGTTAATTAAGGTAGTCACTATACCAGTACTTGTAATATATAGTGTAGATTTTACGAACTTACCTAGATATACGTAACAACTTAACCGTAGCGTTTCATATAGAACTATATTGTTCCGCACATTTCCTGAGACGTCCAAGATTGTGGAAGACCAATCAGGCGAGTGCACATGGTAGAGCAAACACAAAGATTGAAGGCGCAGGTACAAATCACTTAGCTCAATCGTTTCCTCAGAAACTAACAGAATGAAGCTATACTACGATTGTTTCTATAAAACGACTATATTAAAATAAAAAATAATTATCAAATAAATATTATAATCCGTCAAAATATTATTTCAACATTATGATATGAATAACTTTAAAATTGGGGGGGGGGGGGTGGGGGGGGGGGGGGGTGGGGGGGGGGGGGGGTGGGGGGGGGGGGGGGTGGGGGGGGGGGGGGGTGGGGGGGGGGGGGGGTGGGGGGATACTTGGTATCGTAATAAAGAAATTTTAAACAACGTTTAAAATTAAATAATATAATATACTTTAGCCCAAAAAAGGTTTTTAAAGGAGCAATAATTCACTGACATTATTAACACTTGTTCCGGTTTTGTAAGAGCGAAATTACTACGGTAAAAACAGGTTGTTAATCCAGGAGGGTTTTAGTGTTGGGCCAGCATTATTCGCTATAAATTCCTGTGTCATAACTACCCTGGTGAATGCTTTTATATTTCAGGAAATCTGGAAATAAAAAAGACGAACATAAAGATATATTACCAAAACATTTACTGGTACCCTGAAGGCACTTACCAACTGTTGTGCGGGCTGTCAATATATTTCCAATCAATTCAACTTTACTGTGATAATTATATCTACATGCTTTCTGATTTAAAGTAATTCAAATTAACCAATTGTCTTTTTTTAAAATACACTTTTGTAAAATTAGCTTTCTATTTATGGAATAAATCTAAAAATTGCATAATTTTTTTTGTGAACAAAAAGTAAAGTAAAAAACATTAATAGTGAATTTAATTTATTATATATATATTGTTATAAGACATATTGTATTATTAGTAAAATATAAAATTCATAGAATAGATGTTTACAGGATAGTTGCTGGAAAAAGGAAGTCTCGGTATTGCAAATGTCGAAGACATAATCTATCCCTCCGGATGTAAGTAGAATACGCCACCATTCCGCCCCCAGACGCACGGACTGGTGAACAAACAAAGGAAATGCTCTCATTTGGTAAAACAACCCCCCGGTTTTGGCGTGCGACAATGTAAAGGGAACCAAGCCTATGCTGATATGGAAAAATTGTTATCTCCACCATATTATGATGGAGAGATTTTGACAGAGGGGTGTAGGGGGGTACCAGGTGGTCAATGAGCTGGCGGAGAGAAAGAACATCAAAAACTGACAGGAACAAGGAGGGAGAGGTGGAAGTCGGAGGACGGGGAATTCGTAAAGTGAAAGTTTCGGGGAGTGTTTGTGTTCGTGTGCGGAAATGAATATCTCTAGGAAAAAAAACAAAGCGTAATAAGTGTGATGTGATGAAATAAAAATGTAAAGTAATTTTCTAAGTAACTTAGTATATTTTAGGGTTCAGTTAATCATTTTCAATTCCATATCTATTTAAATGTTCCACAATTTCGAAAATGTAGAAATTTATGTAAATGTTTTAGCTATTTTAAAGAAGAAAGTTTCTCATGTTAGTCCATGAACTCATTATTATTGTAAACACTACAAAAAAAAAAAACCCCACTTTTTTTTTTTTCGAATAATTACTAGTAAATGTTATAATGGAATTAAATTTGTTAAAATAAGTTGTAATGAATAATTTAATATCAAACAATGTTTTCAAAAGTATTAAGGTATTAAGGGTTTGTGTCTTTAATATGGTCGATTTGGGACGCAAATCAATTAATCAATTTATATGAAATGTTGTCACCATAAATAAATGTGGTTAGGTTCATTTGAGGATATTTGTACTGCCAATCTAAACTGATTATTAAATCCTCTCATCAGCAAACCCTTGCTCTTAGTATGTCACAAACTTAATCTTAAACTAAACCGAACTTAAAAACCTTACATGGTGGAGGCGCTAAAACTCGATTTGGCATTCAAATTCCTCACATGGGCGAGCACATAGTTTCATAGGCTAGGTATAAATTAGAACTAAATAATATTTATAAGAAAGTATTTAACTAAAATAGCCTACTTCAGTGACAAACCACTCATTTACCTAAAAGATAAATTAAATTTCCAATAACTAAAAAATATTTTCAAACCCGTAATTAGAGTAACGCCAAGTAAACTAACTAGGTACGTCAATGGACATGTATAATTAAATGGAAACCATACTACATGAAGATTTAATACCACTAGACACATACAGGACTTCCAAAAGTGACATAGTAAAAATATTAAATAAAAATGGAATACAATCTAGAGACACAGACACTGTAGCGGACCTCAGACCTATCCTAGCGGCACTTAAGAACTTAACACGTATAAGCGCAAGTCACCCTAATATTAAAACCATCTTTAATAATTTAACTACACGAAAGACTCACCTTAGTGAAGAGGACAGGGAAAATTATAAGGATCTTGCTACAATCGAGGATTTTCTAGCACAGAGAACAAATTTATACGATATAGTACATAACCCTGAGGCGGACATCAAGACACAAGCACCCCCAACCTTAGCACAACATTACGAGCCACTCACACTACCTGACAGACCTAACCACAGGCAACCATGGGGGAAAAACATACCGCTAATATCAGCTGGGACTTACACAGGTCTCCAGAGCGAAAATCCACAAGATTTTTTAGACAAATTCTTAGTTGCAGCAGCTTCAAACAGATGGACAGATAACACTAAAGTTAATTTATTCCCAGCGCATTTATCAGGCACAGCACTAAACTTGGTTCAAACACTACAGGCAAAAAACAACGAGGGGAAGCCATACAATGGGATCAACTTGCTAAAAGTTTCATAGAGGCTTTCACTCCATTAGCACAAACCCAGAGTCTACAAATGATTTTAGAACACAAAATACAGGGAGAGAACGAGCCAACACTAAAACTATTTTTTAGATATATTAACAACATGCCGAAGATATGACCCTACAATACAGGACAAGCAAATTATACATTTTATCATACAGGGACTTAAAACCAGAAATCTGTGAACGAGTTATAGGACTGAAAAAACGACACCTTAAGTGATCTAGAGGACTAATTTAAAAATTACAGAACAGCTAGTTCTAACACAAATGAAAAACAAAGAAAGATACAATAGGGTTGCAGCAAACAGAACCCCTATAGTACACCCTTATTTGAACTAAAACATCATCCATAACTACAAGCAGAAGTTAACACCCTAACCAATTTAGTAGCTACCCTAACTACAAACCAAATTTCAAATCATAACCACAGGTACGAAAGGTCTCCATCCCCGTATGAAAACTCAAAATATAAGCCAAAGATATGATAGAACACCTAGTCCTCACCAGAATAGACATATGGAAAGCCCAAACAAACCCAAAGGCCACCTATGATTAAACACGTTACTTTCAGTGATAGGAGAAGACAAAACCATTCCCAAATACAACCTGCTAGGACAAAATAGGTATTGCACTATTTGCCGTAAAGACAACCATAATACTGAACAATGTTGGTTCAAGCAACGTTCATTAACTTCTCAACCCCAAAGTAACCGCTTAGCACCTAAAAACCAACAATACACAAAGAGCTGTTCTGCAGGTACTGCAAGCGAACAAACCACAATATCGAATCATGTTACAAGTCTAATTATTATAAACAGAATCAACAAAAAAACGGGAAATAGGGGGAGGTTATACTAACCCTTACCGAACTTCCCCCTTACTAAAAGCGAAAAACAAATAACACTATAGATTTTAACCAAAGGAATCGACAAACTTACAAATGTATAAAGTCTTATGACATTTACTCCAACTAACCCCAAAGTAATACCACTATCAACCCCTGGAAAGACCAGTTCAGAAGTGATATTTAAAGCCATAGATTATAATCAAGAATTCCTACCCTTAAAGAAGATGGAAGAAATTGAACAACCTATTATGCAAAAAGCCTATACACACCATAAAACTTCAATCTGTGTTCAATCCAACCCCAACCCTAAGCGAACCAAACCCCTCGGGGACAACAAATATAAATAAACCCAGCTTTACAAAAAACCTTGCAGTCTCAGAAAATTTCACACGACAGACAACACCTAGCGTATTAAAGGGGGTAGCGCACGTAAAACAGGACCCAGATTGTAGTATGGGGGAGGTAAACACACATACTGGATTGGAAGAAACCATTGGACATAGACACTATACAGATTTTAAAATCACATAGAGCAACAGAAGAAACAGAATATGATAGATTGTACTAACATGCATGAAATAACGCAAGACAGGATACACAGACCGAGGAAAAATAAAACATTATTATTAGAGGATATTTATGAACTTATATTTAATTGCGAAAATAAAACCAAGAAGAAGATACCTGTCCTAACAATAGACGTAGCCCTTGACCACAAACCCTCGACATCCAGTACCCTGCATTATAGATACAGGAGTGTAACATAAACATTATTAGAGCAGACCTAGTTTGTGAAACAAAAAATTAAATACTAGCAACATACCCTCGTTGATATCGGCTAACGGTATACCATTAACAGTTTTGGGTTCAACAAAGATCGCCATAAAAAAAATTGGGCAAAGTAATACTTGAAGACACGTTTTATGTGACACCTGATCTAAACAGCCCTATATTGGTAGGAAACATATTCCTATTTCAGAACTGCGTGGAGTTAAACTATAAAAATAAAAACAATAAAAATTACCAAATATCAGATTGAACATATAATACCTATGAATGAACAGCGGCAGTTAGACATCAAGAATTTTAAAAACACACAGGAATTAGAAGTACAGCAAGTAACAGAGGTAACAGCCCCACAAGACATAATTATAGCACCACATCAGCACATTAGGATTAGCTCTTTAAAAGGTATAGAGTCTCGAACAGCCATCGAAACAGATAGGAATCTAAGAATAAAAAAGAAATGTCATGCATATCTTACAGAAGGGGAAGATGGTACAGATACAATTGTAAATATTTATAACGCATCAAAATTTCCCAAAAAGGATAACCCGCACATACTACGATAGGACATATACATTACCCAACTCTCGAAGCACAGCCTACCCTGGAACACCATACCACTACAACTGACACAGGAAAAACAATATTGACAGATAAGGACGGCATAGTATTTGATATCTCACCACATTTAACCCTCCAAGAACACAAACAAGTCCCTTGACGTTTTACAAAAATACAGACACATATTTACAACAAAGGTAATCGATTTAACTCCTGCAAACATACCTCCTGTTCAACTCGAATTAAAACCAAATACGAAACCTGTAAACTCACCACCGTATAGGCAGAGTAAAACAGAAAGGGAAAAATTAAACAAAATTATTGGACGATTTAGTACAAGCAAAAATATTAGAGGAATGTCAGGATTACACAGAATATGCAAGCCCAGTATTTTTAGTGAAAAATAAAGATGGAAGCGACAGAATGGTAGCTGATCTCAGGAAGGTTAATGCACAGTTGAAAACAGATTGCCCACCCCATTCCTTCAGTAAACCTGGTTTTTAAGCTCTTTGAAACAAAGCGCACACATTTACAAAATTAGACCTTAAAAATGCATTTTTATTCCATGGAGGTTAGGAAAGAAGATAGGCACATCCTAGCCATAAAAACACCTGATAGACTTCTACAGTTTTGCCGACTGCCGATGGGACTTTCAACTTCAACCACATTATTTAGTAAAGCCTTGAATGCGATATTAAACCGTCACCTTTATAATAAAGTCATCTGTTACGTGGATGACCTAATTTGTTATGGTGACTCATTTGAAAATGACTTACATAATCTAGAAACTATATTAGAAGAACTAGAAAAAGCTAATTTGAAACTAAATACAAAAAAGTGTAAATTTCTCTACAAAAGTGTAAACATTTTAGGACACGAGGTATCACGGGAAGGCATTTCTATATTTACCCCAAAAAACAGTCAGTAGAAGCTATCACCGAATTTAAAAGACCAACTTGTGTAAGGCAAGTGAGACAATTTTTAGGATGCTCAGGATTCTTTCGCAGATTCATCCAAAATTATGCCAAAATAGCACAACCCCTTACTGAGATAATAAAAGATTCAAATAAAAAACATGGCATTTAAATGGACGGATCTATGTGAACAGGCTTTTATAAAAATCAAACAAATTTTGACAAACCCACCATTACTATCACATTGGAAGGACAACAGGGAAGCACACATTTATGTAGATAGCAGTTTGATTGGATGCGGAGCAGCGTTAGTACAGTTAGATGAAGAAAATAATAGAATGTACCCAATTTATTACATGTCAAAAAAATATTCAAAATACCCAAATGCGTTACAGCAATGCTGAATGTGAAATGCTAGCGCTAACCTATGCTGTGAACTACTTCAGAGAATTCACGCTTGGTAGACAAACAACAGTTTATACGGACTGTGCCGCATTACAGTTTTATAAAAATTTTAAGCACACTTCCACTAGATTAAACAGATTAGCACTGTCATTAACAGACTACGACATTGTAGTAAAACATAAACGTGGCGCTACAAACGTGTTAGCAGACGCCTTAAGCAGAAATCCTTTAGAACAACCTTTGGATGAAGAATTTACGGACGTGTGTTTAACTGTCAATACTTTAATACAAACAAATCTACCCCTACTACAAGCTCAAGACAGTTATTTAAAACAAATACGCCTTGCGATGACCTCACCTGAGGCGGGTAAATAAAAAAATCAGACGGGCTTCAAGACATTACGAAGAAATAGATGGATTGTTATATTTCAAAACCTTCAACGGACAAGAAACTAGAAACTTATTGGCTATACCCCAAAAACAAACACAAGAAATATTAAAAATATTCCATGACAACCCCTACACGGGTGGACACTTATCACATTACAAAACAGCTTCAAAAATAAAATTACGATATCACTGGCCGAATATGTACCGTGATATCCTCCAATATACAAAATCTTGTGAAGAATGTCAACTACGTAGGCCAAAAACGAACAAAAATTACGGCCTACTACAACCTATTCCACCCTCCATAAAACCCTTTGACAGAATAAACAATAGACTTTGTAGGTAATATTACACAAAGTTAATGGTTACAAATAATATTATCCTAGTTGCAACCGATTGCCTGCACTAGAAATGGCATTTGCAACCCCCTTGTAGAAATGCAGATGCGAACACAGTAGCGCAAAAATTATTAAATCTATTCTGCACATTTGGATTTCCTAGAATTATTAATCATGACAGAGGAACGCACTTTATGAATTCTGTAATTTCACAGTTACTAAATGCACTCGGGATTGAACAAAGGCCAGGCGCTGCTTATATGTCACAAGTACAAAGGTGCGGTTGAAAAATACAACCACACGCTAATCAAGGCAATATCTCATTACGTTGTGGAAAAACCCCAAACTTGGTCAAAATACGTACAAATAGTTACCTTTGCCTACAACACGTCGTCTGTAAAACATTTCAACAGGCTACACACCGCACTACCTCATGTTTGGTTACGAAGCTAACTTACCGTCTGATTGTATATATTTACAGGTTAATCCCGAAAAAATGGTGTTGGAAAATATAGAAATTTTAGAGCAAATACGCAAAGATATGCCGAAAAATCATGAAAAAAGCCCAGGAAGCGCAAAAGAAATACTTTGAACCGTGACAAAAACTCATTTGGATTTAAACCCCGGCGATGAAGTCTTGGTCCATTTCCCGAAAGACCACACAAAAAAATATAGTAAATTTCAAACACCATTTAGAGGTCCTTTCGTTGTCAAGAAAAAAATTAACGAAGTGACATATGCAGTAGAAATTAATACATGTTGCTAGAATGAAATTATTCTATAAGAGAATATAAAACAAATATGAAGGGACTTGAGCAATAATAAAATATTCAAGAATAATATATGCAATATTTCTCATGAACATCACTATGCCACTCACTGCCTTGTAGAAAAATTTGAAGAGAATGAAAAGTATCTTCGCAATACTTTCATATATATGAGGTTAAAAAGCTACCACATAGTCACGCAAGAATCGCTTTAAAGAATAGGTATTATACTCCAGGAGTTTGAGAGACCGGTTAACTTGATTACGGTTTGAATGATTCATTATAACGTTATATGACCTTGAGAGTCACTGAAGTAAGTCTAACAGAAATAAAAATGTATATTAAAATCTCGATGTTGTGTCGGAAAACGATAGAGAATAAAGACATAAAAGTTTTAGAAAATTAAAACGCCTTAACTTTGTATTTTAATGTGAGGTTTACTGTAATTTAGTGATTAAGTGATAGGTTACACGTACCAAAGATATTGGTATAGATAATCCCAATACACAGGACACTAACACAGCACACACGACACGACACGAGCAGAGCCTGTAACCCACGGTAACCGTACTTAGACTGGCTAGTAAGACTTGACCGTGACTCTGGTATGTCTCCCAGGCAGATAAGTTTTTCTGCTAACTCAACTAACTTTCCCACGCTATACTACACCGACTATGTTGTGACTATGACTAGGGGGCATTGCCTTGTACCAGCGGTCTGGGTCGCCAAGGGCCCTGGTGGTTCAGACAGCTTAGTATGCAAGTAATGTTTCCCACGTACTCGTTTTACTACAGTAACAAAGCGTACTCTAACTTGACACAACGTACATATTATACTTACCTGAGGGATACGTGTATACATAGCCTAGTAATAAAGAATATAAAAATATGATAAAGTGTACTACATATATCATATTTATTTAAAGTTAGTAGATAGCAGTGTTAACATAATATACCCTACAAGGACTCAATTTTCCTAAGATGCATCTCAAAGAAAGAGACATACATGTTCTATATTATATAATCCTAGGATAAACAAATACTTCAATATATGACATGTAAATGACTTATATAACATGTTTAATTATTACATAGCTAATCTAACATTGAAGGAAAGTAACATATATCTAAATAGCATGTATTAGCACGGCATGTATTGCTCATAAACAGACTATACAGCCTTCATTTGGCAACATATATTATGATCATAATAATGACTATGGACAATAAGCACAAAGAAGGGACATTACATATTCCTCAGAAACAAAAGTGCGTAGTATCGTTAAAATTAACATAATATCGAAACCTTATTTAAGAACACTAGAGGACCAAGATGCTTAGTAAATATTATTACATAGACCTATGGAAATACGACACACCATCGAGAGGTCATTAAAAGATTTCTGTAAATAAAAACCTTAGGCATAAATGTGTATTAATTATAAAATATTAACCTGAAATGTATATGTAACCTGTAGATATTTAGTTTTAGAATTTCGACACCAAAAAGCCAACTACAACCTGAGACACCAGTCTACAAGACACCAATCTGGTGTCTTGTACCAGTCTACAGCACTCTAACCGATCCCGACCACCCACGAGACAAATGAAGTCTTCACAGCACTTCCTTCTACTACTCACAGCACTTGCCATGCCCCTCTCGACCACCTCTGCCAGCACATCAACCCCCAACATAGGAGAACCCAATAAGCCTCTAGTACAAATCTTCACAGGAGCGTACTTTACTCCAATGCCTCAGACACTACCTTATATCAGTTCCATACCCTACTATCATATACAAAATTCCTTTCAAACACACAGCAAAATTTACCTAAAAAAACGAACCCCTCTTTAAATTTCTGCCCTAAAAACCTCAACAACTCACAAACCTATTGCAAGATACAGAATAACCTTTCCACATTACAAACCCTCATACATCAACAAATGGTAGCAGAACACCTCCCATTCATCCAAAGACAACAACCTGATAGAAAACAGAAGATCGCTCACGTTCGTCGGAGATTTCTTCGAATGGTGTTGTGACATTGCGACATAACACCAAATACATGACTTGGCAGGGACAAAACAAGGAAGATGTCTACACAGCATTCTCAACACAACAACACTACCTACTCTCCGAGCTACCTGCGCATTCACCTGTTTTGTTCACAATCTACAAAGACAACACCACTTCCAGCTAAAGCACGACGACAAAAAACATAGTAAACAACATGGAACTCATTTTGTACATTTTATTAGCCTGGACTTCTATAATAACACTACTTCTTTTTATAGCCCTCTACTTCATCCACATTAATAACATCAAAATAAAATTTCTGAAGCCTACAGTACATGAACGTGACTACCCAATGGATAACCTTAATTAGACTATAAGTAAGTACGATTCGTAGGTAGAATCGTCATTAAGCCAGGGGAATGTAAGACATATGTATTATTAGTAAAATAAAATTCATAGAATAGATGTACAGATAGTTGCTGGAAAGGAAGTCTCGTATTGCAATTCGAGACAAACATCCTCCGGATGTAAGTAGATACGCACATCCGCCCAGACGCCGATGGTGAACAAACAGGAAATGCTTATTTGTAAAAACCGTGCGACAATGTAAGGGACAGCCATGCTGATATGGAAAAATTGTTACTCCACCAATTATGATGGAGAGATTTGGCAGAGGCGTGGTCAATGAGCTGGCGGGAGAAGAACATCAAAACTGAAGAACAAGGAGGAGAGGTGGAAGTCGAGGACGGGAATTCGTAAAGTGAAGTTCGGGAGTGTTTGTGTTCGTGTGCGGAAAAATATCTCTAGGCGTAATAAGTGTGATGTGAAATAAAATGTAAGTAATTTTAAGAACTTAGTATATTTTAGGGTTCATTAATCATTTTCAATTCCATAATCTATTTAAATGTTCACAATTTCGAAAATGTAAATTTATGTAAATGTTTAGCTATTTTAAAGAAAGTTTCTCATGTTAGTCCATGAAACTCATTATTTATTGTAACCACTACAAAATTACTAGTAAATGTTATAATGAATTAAATTTAAAATAAATTGTAATGAATAATTTAATATCAAACATGTTTTCAAAGTATTAAGGTATTAAGGTTTGTGTTTAATATGTCGATTGACGCAAATCAATTAATCAATTTAATGAAATGTTGTCACAAATAAATGTGTTGGTTCATTTGAGGATATTTGTACTGCCAATCTAACCTATTATTAAATCCTCTCACAGCAACCCTTGCTCATAGTATGTCACAAAACTTAATCTTAAACTAAACCGAACTTAAAAACCTTACAATATATATATATATATATATATATATATATATATATATATATATATATATATATATACCCTATTATAAAAATATATATTTATATTATATTCTAGTGTGCCCTGATAACAAACATAAAAAAACATTTTTTGGCTAATAATATTCGGTTATATATTTTACAAAGGTAGTTGTTAAAGCATAGACAACATTTTTATTATAGAGCCCCTTATAGAGTATTAAAATCTGTAATTAAATAGCTCTGACCGGTTTTTTGCGTATTTTTAAAGATTCAAAAATAAAATACCTTCACAATAAAATTTACATTTTAATAATTCAGTCTGCAACATTAAAAGTCCCTATAGGCTAAGAAAAACTGATGAAAAGAAACAATTCATATGAGAGTTAAAATCCCTAAAGGTATTAAATTAATTCTAGCGTGGCTTTGAGAGGAACATATTATCCAATACAATACCGACTGTGGTTGTTTCAGAAATGTAATATTCCGATTATGCGTCGAAGCTGCTGAAAGTTATGCAATTATAAACAATTTTTTTAATTTTTATCCAAAGTGCACAGGTTTTTAGTTTTCTAAGGCTTTTAATAAACTATTATTGTATTGAAGTTATTGATGCCTCTCTTCCCGTTTTAGTTCAAAAAATATTGCTAGTTGTAAAAAACCACCTTATCGGGGTGTATGTGATAAGGTAGGAAAAGTAACGCTTGCGACATTGGTCGCAATACACTAGAGCTACTATGATTTAGCAACGTCTGGTAGAGAACAATGCACTCCGCCAGTAATCTTTCTTTGTAATGACCACAACCTTGTATAAAATGTGTTGATTAATTGTGCTGTGAGATTTATTAAATTGTACTACATAGCTTGTCAACACTTATACTACTTCTCATGTAATACTTCATAACTTGCACATCGTTTATAAGATACTATTTATATGTAATAACCCATACCTCGTAAAACATGTATATTATTTCTTATGTAAAAACACATAACAGGAAAACACATTTATGCAACTCCTTATGTAATAACAAATAACAGGAAAAAACATTTATGCAAGTCCTTATGTAATAACACATAACAGGAAAAAACATTTATGCAACTTCTTATGTAATAACACATAATTTTCAGGTGATTCATTTACGTCTCAGCTAACTTTAACCCACGAAGCCGTTCAAATAATAGTACTAAAATACTAAAGTGACTTACGAGTACAGCTGCGGCACTCTATTCCGAGGGTCATGGGCTCGATCCTCGAGGAGGTCAATATGTACTCGCAGAGCGTTTTAGGGGCTACTCTTTTTTAAACGTGAGTACTAACTTCAATATCTTTTACATAGAAAAGATTTACAGTAATATCCTATCTTACCATTAGGCATGATTTAATACACTGACTCGCTTATGATCTTAATAGCCTCCAGATGGTAATACGATTATAAATAAAAATTTAATTATTTTGATTTAATTTACAGGAATTTAAATATTTAATATATGAATATATAAAACACACAAGTCTTTGTGTATGTGCACTGTCTATTCATAACCTAAATTTCACAAAATATAAAAAAATAATAAAATATTCACATCACCTAAACGTTCTCACATATGTCATCGAATAACTAACATAAACAATTATTGCTTTACTTCAGATGTGTTTTAATCATATAATGGAAAGGTGGTTTGCAGCATTTTCCGGAATTGTGTTTCAATTCAGTGGCGACGGAAATATATTTTTTTATTTTATAATATGGTCAGCTATTAAAAACAATCGTATTAAATTAATATCTGTCTTTGTAATGAGCAACCTTACTGTTTTAATTTTAATTCATTATAATTTTATTAATTTTGCTGCTGTGTGATTTATAAATTTTTATAGCAAAATTGGCACTGTATACTCGTACATACTATTCGTTATGTAATATCATAACTAGGACGATATTTATGCTGTTCCTTATATAATACTATATAATTGGCACACATTACGTAATATGACAGATGGTACAATATTAATGCTATACCTTATGTAACGTACCTTAACTGGTACTACATATATTACTATGCCTTATTTAATACATTATAACTAGTACAAACATATACTATTGTATATAATATGTAATACCTCATGTAATACCACATAACTAGGGAAATATGTATGGTATTCCTTATGTAACTGGTACAACATTTATACTGAAGGATACAGTATTTTTTCCGGCCATTTGACATCTTTTAGTGATACAAAAAATCACTTGAACACAAATAATATTCTTTATGTAATACCACATAACTTGTGTAACATTTATATTATTCCCTACGATATGCTACACAGCTGTTAAACTTATATTATATTCCTTAATAAGTACTAGGTCACTGGTGCAGTAATTTTTATCTTCACACTATAATTTGTACTAGCAGTTCCACAAAATGCTTATTACAAAGTAGATACTACGTGTGGTAAGAGAGGCTAGAAAATATTCTATTCGTGAAATACTACGCCTCATTGACAGCCTCCAGCAAACATTATGTGTCGGAGTGAGAGGATGAAGTATTGTATGCTCACGATCATATGTTTAGTTATGGACAATAGCTGATTAAATGTACGAGAAATTTTATCTTTTCCATGAATTTTCGAATCTATTATTGTCACTTTAAGATAGGTTTTATAAAATGGGTATTGATAAAACATCACTTTGAATTCTCAAGTGAGATATATTGTATTGGTGTTCAGAAAAGAAATTAAGATCGATGGAGGAAATGCGACTTCTAAAATCCATTTATATCCTCATGTGGAAGACTTTCTACGAAATGTTATTATATATGGATCTACTCTTTTTCTGAAGTTTATTTTTTATGAAGGAAGAGTTGTGAAGGAAACAGGAGTTTTCCGGACATTTGCCATCGTTCAGTGAAACAAAAAAATCAGTAACACTACGATTCAAGATCTGCAATCTGATCTCTTCTAGGTAAACAACTAACCTAACAAATGTGTTAGTCCTAAAACTGATAACGCCGATTCAGAAGTTCCATGAATTTATGGAAATGAGATCTGCAGATATAGGCTCAAAATTTGCAGAATCCTGTCACCTGATGTATTTTCGAAAACTCCTAATGAGAACTTTAATCCTCATTGGTTAATTTTTACTGGATAGAGTCGAAAATTATGGAACTAATATAATTATTAAGCACTCCACTAAAGAGGAGGTGTTAAAAAAGATATTACAGACATATCTTCTAATTTTTATTAACAGGTAACCTATAAAGAAAATAAATAACAAACAGCAATAAATATATATATATATATATATATATATATATATATATATATATATATATATTCAAACCAGCTTTTATTTAGACATCATTTTATTTTAAAGCATTAGAAGCAATTATTAGATATATTAAAAACAGTTTCAAGCTCTTTGAGAGCGACTCCGACCTTAAACTATCCAGAAAAACTCAGAGCCCTGGAGAAATTGTCTCCTTTGTAAACACTAAATGGGAAAGGTTTTATACCATTATGGCAGTCTCTACACTCACAAGAAAATAGTAGCATCCAGTAGTGAGAGGTGTCTGCTCCACAGACACTGAGAGGTTTATTTTTCGTTTCTTTGCATCTACTTCGGTCGTTTTCTGTATTTTTTGGGTTTTAATTCATAATGTTTTAAACTGTTTCATTTACTGTATATGTTTTTCATTTGTTCTGTCATCTAAATTTAAATAATTGAAATGTTGATTTCCTGAAAGTTTTGCTGTCACAGAAATTTAATATATTTATTATAGATAATTCTTAATCTATTTAAATAATAGATTTTTACATCAAGAGCGTATTGGTGTTCCTAGATATTTAAAATAATAATAACCTATTTACATTCAAAATATATTAATCAGAATGATATGTTGCATTGCAAAGGCTTTAAATACAACGATATAAATATATCGCCTTTGCTTTTAGATCTCATCTTCAGGTGAATAACCAACCTAACACATATCTACAATCTAAATACAAATTAAATTATTTTAACCTGGATTATAATTACATGCTGATCGCTGATCTCAAAACATAGTGTTATACATTTGTATGTAACGATTATTATTAATATTTAGTGTAAATTGATATATAATTGTATTTATGCAAGTATCCCAAGACCATTTCCAAGTTTATTTCCAATTCATCCTTATATGAAAGCAGTTGCAGTCACCGTGTAATAAAATCACAATATCCACCAGGTAACATAGATGAATAATTGATCAGACCACAAAGTGCGACAATAGTTCCAGAAGTTGCTAACTGATAGCACTCGCGAGAGTTGGAAACCACTTTAACTGCATGGAATCAAAAGTTATTTCTCCTGGCATATTCTATTCACATCCAAAGCCACGATAAATCCATTAGGCAAAATTGTGGCATTTTCTTGTATTAAAAACTAGCTGTTACCCACGGCTTCGCACGCAAATCTTAAGAACCGAAGTCCTTATATTACTTAGTAAAAGCAATTATGCGCGATTGGCTGCGGGTAACAGCTAGTTAGTCAATAAATTCGTAGTATTTTATAACGAAAACTCTTGATTTTCAATAAAATACCAATTACAACCAAATACCCAGATACCCACGGCTTCGCTCACGATTTCCTACAGAAAAATTGGGACATAGGAGGCATATTTCTTTTGAACGTCGTTATTACCCTTCTGAGATAAATGATAGTCACTGAAAGATACTCCAAGCTCATGATCTATTTAAGATTTAAATGTTAAAACAGTCTCAATATGCACCTGTGAAATAACTGGAATTTTTCTCCAATATTCTATGATTTTTTTATACAATTGAACTATATTAGACCATCGTGGACAGGAGTCAAAAAGTTGGAATTCATTAGCGCACATACAATGTAATAAATGATGGCGCCCAATGTAATTTTGAAACGAAAATAGGCATATTTTAGGTACATATTATTACAGTCTAATGATTATGAGCTTTAGATGTTAAGCGAAATTGTGTATGGTTTTTATTATAGGCTTTGCGCGTGTATCACTTCTGGATCAAATTAGTTATATCTCCGATGCCATGATTGAGCTTGCTTTGTTGTCTCGATCGAGAGAATATGTTCATACGGAGTTTCGAGAACCATAATTCTGTCAAAAAAAACAACTAAGGTTGGTTTTATAACATTCTTTATATTTGTAGCCAACGTAAGATAGTAATTTTGATATTTGCATTGCTCTTCTGATCAAGCATGAGCATGGTTTATATTAGATAAATATTGCAGTTAAAGGTGAATTTTTACGTCAAATTTTAATTGTATTATCTGGATAGTAAAGTCTATATTTAACAGTGATTGCAGAAACAGTTGAAACAAAATTTGCTGTTTCTCTTAAGCTTACTCTATGCTTTCAAACTATAAGTGTAAAGAAATTTAAAATAATAATTAAATTATAAAAACATATATTTCTTTTGTCGCATTATATATGTTTACAAAGAACAGCTGATTAAATTTGAAAAGGCTCTTTCACTTAATAACATATGTTTGTTGCAATGCATTTCTTACGGGTATTTCTGTAACTTTTAGAGACCAGTGGGTCGGAATCCTGAATCGGGAACTGGATAAAAAGTATCCTACGTCCTTCTCCCAGTCCTTAGCTACCTCCCTACCAATTTTCAGCCAAATCGGTTCAGCCGTTCTTGAGTTATAAATAGTGTAACTAACACGACTTTCTTTTATATATATATAGATGGACTTTATATTCTGCATTAAAGTTTTTGCATTATATTTCAGTATTGTTTTTTTATATTCAATTTCATAACATAGTATTCATATTTATATTTACAACAATAGTGGACAATAAAATGTCGAGAATTAACCAATTATTGTTCCAATAAACACGCAGACAACCGTTTAAGCAAGATGGACACCAGATGCTTGTTCAGCAGTAAGGCCTAGTACATTTCACATCTATTTTACGTATACAACAATTCCATAATGAGCTTTTGTTACACCAATGAATTGTCATACGAGAATAACAAACTTCATAGTTGACTGCTCAGGGTGAAATTAACAATTTAATTTCTAGATTTTATTTGTACATTTTCTTTTTAACAGTATTTAAAGAATATCCTTATTTTTGTATGCCTCAAAGGAAATTTTATTCGATTTTACATTTTCAAAGTATTACAGACCTTTGTTCAAATATGGGATTGCTATATCAAAGCTTAGTATACATTTAACAGAATCTGACCTTGATCATCTGATCATAAAATTATTATTTGCCTTGTGAACTATAGTTGTGAGCCCATTTTTTCCTAAATAATGTACAGACGTCTATTTTTCAAACTGTGCCAGTATATCGGCACAATAAAACTCCGGCGAAAAATAATGCTTCTGCAGGAGACTCTGATTGTAGCGGGATTGTCTGAGGTACCCCCACCCCTGACCTCGTCATCCGTAAAGCTCATTCTATTCAAACAATCTAACTATATCGTATGTTGTTTAAGTGTATTCTGCTTATTTAGCGAACAACAACAACTCTCTGTAACAAATTTGGAGAGAAGGTTTTAGTTGAAATCCTTCTTTTTGCATTGCAAGCTTCATAAATGGAAATAAGTATGAAAAAAGAAAATAAATAAAAAAGGAGTGATACACATTTTTCTAACAGATTCCCACGCATTTCAAAGGTGGTGATTACCCCTCTGCAGTTGTGGAAGACAATATCAACTATGGAGGGCAACTCCAATCAAATTCTAGTAGGACTTTCTTTAAATAGGTAGAAAAGTTAGGAAAAACTCACCAACAACTCCATGCTACAAGAAACCAAAATGTGACAAAAGACCGCGTATAGCAAGATTATATTAAGGGTCTTGATGTTGCATTACAAAGCAGAGTTATCTTAAAATATTAGATATCACAATACCGGGCTGCCTGACAATTGCAGTGCATGCACTTACCACCGGGTATTAACAACAGGTCTTCACCTACACACCCGTCTTGTAATCGTCACCCAGTCTCATCTTTAGTATTGACACTTCTCGTGACTGTACCCTCTTTTACAGACTTGGGCAGCCTAACATAAAAAATTTTTTTGTTATTTTTAGATTTGTATTGATTATTATTATACTTGTAATTCTCTTTACAATGATATATAACACTTCATTAATAAAAAATTTAAAATGCCTGAAAATGTAATTTTAAAACGCTAAGTAACAAATATTTAACTCTCTAGCCTACTACGACGCGCTCAGTCACCGGTCACATAATTATATCTTTGCAGCTTGTTGTAGGAATGATTTAACTTTCACAGTTGGTAACACTGGTTGTTTACTCTTTCTATTGTCTGTGACAGTATTATGTGACTTTGTTTGTTTGCATTAGTTTTGAAGGTTATATTTAGTGGTGGAAGTAATGGTATTCGTTTGAAGTACTAGTAAGTTTGTAGTTTGAAAATTGTTTATTCTCGTGTTATAGTGTATTAATAATAGTGGATATGGGTAATAAGAAGAAAGTGGGTACTAAAAGTAAGTGCTACAAAAAGGTTATGCCTAGCATACACAAGTCCAAAGCTAAAGAAGCAAATAGTTCAGTTACTAGTACTAACCCTAGTCCTAGGCTACCTTCCAGCTCAAAATCAAAGTTGAGCCCACATCTATCATATTATAAGGATAACATTAGCTGTTCTCAGTTTGACATTATTGAGTTTCAAGTTTTGGAAAGAATTTTATGCGAAGTAGCCGTGTGTAGGTTTTGCCATAAGAACTTATGTTTTCGCAGAAAGTCTTTGGCTGGTCTGGCAATGGAAATTTCTGTTTTTTGTGAAAGTGGGTGTGAACAATCCAATCGTAGCATTGAAAACTGTTCTAAGCTTTGTGTTCCTGAAGGAAATGTTCTTGATACAGGTTCAGAATTTCCTCAGAAGACTTTTTATGAACTAAACTTACAGTTAGTATACGGAATGCGTGTGATCGGCAAAGGGTACACTGCAGCCCAGACTCTTTGTGGTATGCTAAATCTGCCTCCCCCACCAAGTAAGTACACTCAACATGAATGTTTATTTCTGAAGGTTTTCAGAGAGCTTTCAAGGAATCAATGGAGCTTGCAACCATTGAAGCAGTTAGAGAAAATGAATCCTCGAGGGATTTGTGTGTTGCGGTAGATGGTAGTTGGCAAAAACGTGGCCACACACCCTTGAATGGAATTATTTCTTTTACGTCTGTTGACACAGGCAAGGTCCTGGACATTTATTGTATGTCTAAGTATTGCGATTGCCCTAGTAAAATAAGCAATCAGCATCTTGAGAGCTGTAAGGCCAATTTCATAGGTACAAGTGGGGCTATGGAGGCTGAGGGGGCGGTAAGTATGTTTGGCAGATCTGTTGACAGGTGTAACGTCAGGTGCACACAATACCTCGGTGATGGGGATTCTAACGGTTACACTGCAGTTGTAAGTGCCCAACCTTATGGCCCAGACACAGAAATAAAGAAGCTTGAATGTGTAGGCCATGTACAAAAAAGGATGGGCACACGTCTCAGAAACTACATCAAAATCAACAAGGGAAAAAAACTTTCCGATGGAAGGGGACTTACTGGAAAAAATAGGCTTACTGCTAGTGCTTTGCAAAAATTGCAAATATTTTATGGGTTAGCTATTAGAAGAAACACCCACAGTGTCGAGGCAATGGGAAGGGCTGTATGGGCTTTATATTGCCATGTCGGATCTACAAACGAAGAACCGTTGCATATCCTCTGCCCAGATATTGAAGACACTTGGTGCAAATTCAACCAAGCACAAAGGGACCATCTAGAACCATCTATGACCATCTAGAACTTTTTCACCTGCCCAAGGTTTTAATGCAGGAAATAAACCCCACTTTAAGGCTTTGTGTAATACTGAACTACTGGCAAAATTCCTAAAGGGGAAATCACAGAACCCCAACGAATCGCTCAACAACCTAATATGGGCTCGTCTTCCGAAGAGTACATTTGTGAAATTGGGTGTTCTTCAGTTTAGAGTACATGAAGCTGTGCTTTCTTTTAATGAAGGATACGTATCCAAGTTGAAGGTTTTCAAGAATCTAGGGCTAGAACCAGGTCAAAACATGTGCCTAGCCTTGAAGCGACTTGATATGCGACTTGATATGGATTCGGAAGGCCGAGAAAGCAGCTACAGATTTGGAAAAGAAAATAAGACAGAAGAGAACCCTAGTAAAAAGAAGACTAGAAGATCTCTACCAGGAGGGTGAAGACCCAGACAACCCCTCCTACAGTACTGGAGATCATAAGAGGTCAGTAACTTGTAATAAAGTGGTATTTTTATTGTTTTTGTGTATTTTCCGAAACTTGTACTTTTTAAACTTTGAGGACACAGATCTCAAAAACTATAAGGAGTAGGCCAATGAAATTTTTATGAGTTATTCTTATGGCTATTTACTAGTTCCTCCCAGAGGGATATTTTGCTACATCATAAAGTAACTTAAATAAAAAATAAATAAATTTATAAATATGGAAAAATAAACAACTTTTTTTTGTTTTGTTTGTAAATAATACATTTTTTGTAAAACAAACAAAATCTTCTGGGAGGAACTAGGTATTGATCTGTACTTTAAAATTTAAAAAAATCATAGCTCTATCATCTCTAGTTTCTGAGATATGTCACCCAAATTTAACATTACGGTCTTATAAGAAGTCGGGCTCCCCTTAATACGGTTGTCATACCATCCTTCTTCAGTGTTCTGCAACAACTCAAACTAGCATTATGTAATTCCACAGCAACTTTGCCGAAAGACGATTAATACTACCGCCACGGGTTCGATTGAAATTGTTTATCACGTGAGATTGATATTTGACCCTGAGGGTGTAGTGATACAGAAGTACACGTCCTTAATAAAACCGCGGATGTAGTGCCAGTGTTATACATATACACGTTCAGAATAACGCTCCCCAGAAAGAATAATTCCAGTGTTTTGCATGTAAACGTCCTGAACAATGCACGCAGGGGGGTGTAGTGCCATTTTTATACATGTACGCATCCATTATAACGCTTCTCGGGGGGATTAGTGTCAGTCTTATTTATTTAAACGTCCTTAATAACGCCCCTTGGGGAACGTAGTGCCAGTGTTGTACATGTACGTGTCCATTACAGCGCCTCCCGAGGGTTTTGGTATCAGTCTTGTGTAAGACTTATGTAATTATTAGTAATATAAAATTCATAGAATCAATGTACAGATAGTTGCTGGAAAGGAAGTCTTGTATTACAATTCGATACAAACATCCTCCGGATGTAACTGGATACGCACATCCGCCCAGACGCCGATGGTGAACAAACAGGAAATGCTTGCTTAAGCAGCGGAAATGCTTATTTGTAAAAACCGTGCGACAATGTAAGGGACAGCCATGCTGATATGAAAAATTGTTACTCACCAATTATGATGGAGAGATTTGGCAGAGGCGTGGTCATGAGCTGGCGGGAGAAGAACATCAAAACTGAAGAACAAGGAGGAGAGGGAGAAGTCGAGGCCGGGAATTCGAAAAGTGAAGTTCGGGAGTGTTTGTGTTCGTGTGCGGAAAAATATCTCTAGGCGTAATAAGTGTGAAGTGGAATAAAATGTAAGTAATTTTAAGAACTTAGTATATTTTAGGGTTCATTAATCATTTTCAATTCCATATCCATTTAGTTGTTCACAATTTCGAAAATGTAAATTCATGTAAATGTTTAGCTATTTAAAAGAAAGTTTCTCACGTTATTCCATGAACTCATAATTATTGCAACACTACAAAATTACTAGTAAATGTTATAATGAAATAATTTAAAATAAATTGTAATGAATAATTTAATATTAAATATGTCTTCAAAGTATCAAGACATTAAAATTTGTGCTTAATATATCGGTTGACCCAATCAATTGTTAATTAAAATTTTTTAATCAATTTAAAGAGATGTTGTCAAAATAAAATATGTGTTGGCTCATTTGAGGGTATTTGTACTGCCAATCTAACCTATTATTAAATCCTCTCACAGCAACCCTTGCTCATATTATGTCACAAGCTTAATCTTAAACTAAACCAAACTTAAAAACCTTACACTTGTTTATGTAAACGTCCTTAATAACCCCCCCCCCCCCCCCGGGGTATAATTCCAGTGTCATAAATGTGCACGTCCAGAATAACTCAGCCGATGGAATAATTCCAGTTTTATACATGCAAATGTCCTGCACAACGCACCTCGCGGGTTGCAATACCAGTGTTATACATGTACGCGTCCTTAATAACACCCCTTGCGGGATGTAGTGACAGTGTTATATATGTACGTGTCCATGTAGGCTGTCCTCCCGCGGGGTTTGGTTTCAGCCTTATTTATGTAAACGTCCTTAATAACGCCCCCGGGGATGTAGTTCCAGTCTCATACATGTACACGTCCGGAATAACTCAGCTCGGTGGAATAATTCCAGTTTTATACATGCAAACTTGCAGCACAACGCATCCCAGGGTTGTAATACCAGTTTTTCTACATGTACGCGTTTTAATAACGGGGGGCATTAATGACAGAGTTATACATGTAAACGTCCTAAATAATAGACCCCAGGGTTTTAGTGCCAATGTTATAAACGTAAAAGTTCTGAATAACCCCTGCATGGTGTATAGTGCCAGTGTTTTACATGTATACTTTCAGAATAATACACCCGCGGATTGGAGGTCCAACCCTTAGAAATAACCTAGCTTTGACATAACACCCTCCATATTGCTAGGGGCTATCCATCCAGTCCTTGCAAGTGACCAATCTCTGGAGTTATAACCTCTGAGGATTAACGTCGCAGCCTACCATGGATGCAGTTTCAAGGCGGTGAGGGTGCTGTAGAGGTATAGGGGTCTCAGGGAAAATGAGAAATCGAGATACCGACCTAAATATATATTGTTGAGGAATAATACTTTTGACCAAATTGACTTATCCCTAATATAATATATTACACTTCCTGTTGAAATTAATCCTAATATTTCCATATCATATAAATGTCCCATTGTATGAAAACACTAGTTAACAGGACCAGGCGATGGTATGTGGGATAAGTGTGGGAATTTCGTTCTGCACCAACTCCTGCCTTAGAAAGCTGACACCGAACTTTAGACAGCAGTACAATGGTGTGATGAACACTCACTTCGTGTCGCAGAACCGATATGAGATGTTTAACAACTCAGTACATTTCTCGTTTTCAAAAGATACCTTAATTATTAACTGCTGTCTCTCAGTAATAATATTTACTTAATTATACGTTTAAAAAATATCTGATATCTTTGGTTAAGTTAGTTTTGTTTTTCTGAAAAAACTAACATGCATGATCTGCGCATAATTCAACCCAATGTTTTTAATTCATTTTTAGTGTTTTTACAACATTCTCAGTGTGTAATAATGCTCTAAAATTTTCTGGCTACTTTAATATTGTAATTAGATTGTGTATATTAAAATTAAAATGTTGCTACTTACTTGAAGTAGGATAATAATTTCTCATAGTTGTTAAATATTTATTTTAGTATACTCCTTTTGTGTAGTCTTCCTTTTTGATGGCTAATTGTTAGAGTGAAATATTAATTACTGCTTTTTATTTTAGGTTTAATTAAAATATACAAAAAATATCTCATGGTAAATATATACCATAATGTCAAATATATATATTTACCATGACATTATGACAAAGCAAACTCTGTTTGATATATGCTGGCTGAGTTGTTATATATTGTCATCCTCCTTTACTATTTTTGTATTTAAATAAAAATATTTATTTCTGACATAAATTTTAGACATAGTTAGAAACTATCGTTTCTAACTATGTCTAATTATTAACTTGCCATATACAAATAAGCTTATAAACATAGCAGGAGTACGCCATATAACGTGTCGCGTAAGAACCTTCGCTAAAGTTATTACAAATTAAAATCTGATTTACTCTGCGATTTCTCGTTGCAATCATGCTTACCCAAAAACTAATTTAAAATTGCTCGCGATGAGTTCAGTTAAAGACATTTAAAACTAGGCCTGTTAACCGAAATTATTTTTAAAACGTACTTTTATAATATAATTTCACTTAATATGCATTTCAATATTCATTGCTGGAAACGTGTTAAACCATACAATCGTTTAGGGCTTAAATCTTTAAAATACATTACTGTGAAATGTAAAAATACCCCGGTATCGTACACTTATTATTTACTAATATTTTTACGTTATGTTTCAATTATATCCATTTGATTACATGGAAGCCATGTATATGATTTTTCTGGATAACGTGTTAAACTACTCGTATGAGTACATATTTAAGGCCGCATAATTAATTTCTTCAATTTTTATCTTTAATTGTTTAATATTATAACAATTATATCTTTGTGGTTTTTACTTATACCAATCATCGCATTGTAGAAACAGCTAAAGAATCGTATGTATAATTTTATAATTTATAATTACAAATCAGAACTAAGGAATGCACAGTTAGGGTAATAGTTTGTTATAAAGACTGATTTTACACTCTTCACTAACAAAATATAGTTTTATTTACATAATTTGTTTTATATAATATAATAAATAGTGAACTAGATTTTTATGTAATCTTCAGTATAATAATTATATTAGGGATAAGGGCAAAGTTCAATTACCTATAACTGTTGCCTGTGATAGTGGTTATCCTATTATATTTTTATTAGTATTAGAAAACATATTTAGTATAAAACACAATATGGTAACATAAAAGGCTTCTAAGAGACATACCTTCTTCATCCATCACCATTTCCTTACCCAATGTCAATATAATATGTCACTTGAGGTATCGAAGTGACGTTTCCCCAATATCCAATATTTCAGTTAATGTAATTTTCTTGGCAGTCACCCATTAAAACATTTTTTGGAAAATATTAGTTTTCTCTTAAAACGTTGTCTTATATTAATCATAATATCCAACATAGTAAATTAGGTGTTAATAAAATCTATTTAAAATGTTTACAACTTTTAAAATTTAACGGTGTAATACTGAATATACAATATAAAAGTACCCACCTCTGCGTAATATATATTGTAGCTCTTATTAATTTAGCTAACAACACTCTGCTGTTGTTAAAATATATTATGTATTATATAATATATACCTTATAATAATTATACTATTATTTGTAAGAGAAAGCGAAGTGGTCGTAAATTTCTAGATAGTTTGTCGATAGCATGAAGAATAGGCGTAATTCATTGGTTTTATTTCTTACAAAAGAAGGATTTAATATAATGGATAAAATTGAAATAAAAGTATTACTATTCTTTAGCTTAATGTTTTAGAAAAGTTATTCAAATTAATTTCACAATTCGTTAAAAAATAATAATTATTGTATAAATTGTTAGTATTTATTGTAAGTATGGTAATAATTGTATAAACAGTAAGATAGTTTTGTTATAAATAGCTCAGCAGTATAGTTACAGGTTTATATATATATATATATATATATATATATATATATATATATATATATATATATATTCATGAAGTTCTTGAAACAGTCGTAAAAAATTAAATTATTTTTGAAACCTTACTGTTAAAAATTTTATATAAAATAGTTTATGTAACAAGGCAGTCTATTATAAAGACGTACAACCGGCGGAGTGCATTGTTCTGTACCATACGTTATATTTCATAGCTGCTCTGGTTTATACAACGCACAATGTCTTTCTTATGTTTCTACATTGATCCAGACCGGACGCTGTTGTGCTCATTCATAAAGTCAACTTTGTGACATAAAATTATTATATGTGGTATTGCTATGGAGGTGTAATTCTGGATTGTGATGGTATAAAATTATATTCTTGACATCTTGTAAAATTAAAGCAGTGTGAAAGTACATGATATTAAATAATGTTAATTTATATTGCATATTAGTAACCTGTATATTTCATAATTTCTTTCAAAAACTGAAGTGGAGGCAGCCCAAATATAATTTCCAAACAGGAGTGTATTTAATTTGATGATCATAGTCATGTAACAATAAAAAGATTTAACATTTTATAGTCTTTATGAAGTAAATATCATTTTAATCGTGGACTGTATATCTTAAAAGATAGTAAGCTGTGCATTATTATACATTCGTGTACAGTTGTTATGAGTGGATCAGTCCACGAGCTGTTACAAGGTGGATTTCTCTACTAGAAGTTTGAGCAATTCACAATCAAACACGTGTTCGGCGCTAATCTGAAATGTAACTTTTAAGTAACTCCTTGCACTAGTAATAATGTAAAATTAGCGAAATAAGCATTTTATAGACGTTTTCAAAAGCTATACTTTACTTTGCTTTATATTCATGTAACAATAAAAGTCACTTTTAATAGTAATTATTAAGTAAATATCATTTTAATTGTGCATTGTAAATCTTAAAAGATACTAACCTCTTCACTATTGTACATTTGTGTACCCTTTTGCAAAAGAACACTATTTTTTTCAGATAAAAGCAAGAGAACAATTAGTACAGACAAGGGTTATACACAGAAAATGGAAATATTACTAAGTTGGTATTGACTAACACTTGATAGCAATGTTCGCAAGTTTGCTGATACCCGAAGTGTCGACAGTTCGGACTTGCCTATCAAAATATTTTCTCGCCTAACACACACTGTTTGTACAGCACTGTTGGGACGGGCTATAAAATAGTACAGCGGCGTGCTTTAAAGAGTTTTGAATGGAGAGAACTTCATCACCTATTGATTATACCAGACATGAGCCATGTTTTTAAAACTTTTAGTTTTAAATAGATTTCAATAATAATTAAAATAAACAACAAAATGAACCTTGTTTTTATTTCTATAGTGTTTTTACTGTTGATTACCACATCAATAGTAACATCACGGGTATATTTTCCTGTATTTCTTTATCCTCTTGATCCACGCTCAAATACCAATACCACACAGAAGTAACATAGATGCTAGTTTATCTACAGTGTAAGATTTTTATAGTAAAGGATCCATATTCCCAAAAATAAAATTCAGTATCCCGAGGAAATAAAATCTGTTGTAACATTCATCGAGGAATATTTAGCTTCATTGAATGGTTATCTTTTTAACCGGAAACTGTAAAATCGAAAGTAACATGTCAAGTGTATTCTAACAGAGTCATGCAACATCAAGGGTAAATGATTTTGTTTTACTGTGTTTTAAATAACGTTTAAATACTGGAATGAATATATATATATATATATATATATATATATATATACATTGTTCAAGGTCACTTCCTACAGAGATATTTAGTCAGTAAAGTTCAACATAGGCCGTACGACTTAGGCAATTCAGCCAAAGCCGGGGTCTTTGTGGAGGGAATGTAATTTACCACAAGTCTATTGTCATAGTTTGAATGTAATTTTCAGTGATTACCAGTAATTTGAGGTTTAAAATGTTTGTTACTGTGATCGTCTTACATTATAATAAATTAACCATCGTATAATAAATTACCACATCAATAGTAACATCACGGGTATATTTTCCTGTATTCCTTTATCCTCTTGATCCACGCTCAAATACCAATTGACTAACACTTGATAGCAATGTTCGCAAGTTTGCTGATACCCGAAGTGTCGACAGTTCGGACTTGCCTATCAAAATATTTTCTCGCCTAACACACACTGTTTGTACAGCACTGTTGGGACGGGCTATAAAATAGTACAGCGGCGTGCTTTAAAGAGTTTACTAATTTTGAAGGTTCAAAATTTTATAAGAATTAAAACTGATAAAACTATTAACCTATATTTTAACATTTAAATCTCTGATCTCAGTCACATTGGTCAAATTATAAACAATTCAGGTCAAATGATCGCCTAATGAGAATTCCTTAGCAGTAAATACTGAATTGCAAACACATAACTACACAGCCTTCATTACATAAAGTCCTTCAAAAACTCTGCTCACCACATGTATACTAGTTATAAAACACTATAAATAAATAATTAAATGCCAAATATTGTAATGAGTAGTTACACTACTGTTCGTTTTCGACTATCAAAATACTCTAAGATGCAATAATAATAGTTTGGGAGCCGACAGCCTGTTTGCACTGTATAAACACGCAACCTGAGTTTTCTTGAAATCAATAGACGAATTAAAAGAAATATATAAATTGATCGTCAGACAAATTTATATTGGTGGAGGATGAAATAGAAAAGTAAAGCAAGAGTAAAAAATAAAACAATAGCTTTTCTTAAAATCATCCGTCAGGTACAAAAATAATAGTTATATCAGCGCCAGACGACTTGATGAAAAGTAGGAAGGTAGGAAGATAGTCTGCATAATGTCAGCTAACACTGATTTATCATTCATTTATTTTACTGACAGTTTTGTCTAGCTAGGTATCTCAATCCAAGAAAATTATAATCCGATAAAAAATATTATTTAATATTATTAAAATCTTTTCATATCTCAGCTTTGGTTGAGACAAAACTTAACGACTGATTTCTATCTTAGGAGATATTTCTCTATCGATTTCAAGAAAAACTTTTAAGCTCCTGGATTGTAAGGTGTACAATAAGAACTGAATCTACTGCGCGACCCTTGAGTACCCATGTTTAATGTTCACTAATCATTATATTGTGGTATATATATTACAAACTTTCACCCCTGGTATCAAAGAATGTTTGGTATGCATATTTACACATTTACCAGAATGAAATGAAATGACTTATCATAGTCTGAGTTGGTAGTTTCAAACTTTCATACAGCCGAGGAGTGATTTCGGTGCAGAGATCCATCTCCAGAATGGAGATTTCCTTCATGAAATTCTAGTTGGTATTTGAAATGCTTTGGAATTAAAGGAACATTCCCCAGTTCAGTTAAGGACAATATTTATTTTCTCACGATGGACTGTAGATGGTCCTGAAGGACATTTACTGAAAATCTCCATACATGAAGTTTTTTGATCATGGCCCTTTTGGAGTTACAAGCTTGTAGCTCTCTGCAGCAGAAAAGGATCATTTGTGGGGTCGGAGATTTCTTACACCAGATTTCACGAAAAAGAGTGGTATCTCGGTAGAAGAATTTAATTATTTTCCGGTGAAAATAATTAAATTCCTCTTTCCAGTTCCTTCTTTCAGTAGAATAATAATAAACTTCTGTACCATTTATGTTGAATTCGATACAAAGATACCAGTGATGGTGAGTTATCATATGCTCTACAACTAATAATAACTAAGCTAAATAGGAAATTGTCAATTTAAAACATCTGTCCAAAACCGTTTAACATGCGTTCTTTATTTAATGGATAGAGTAATACTTAAAGCTAACAGCTAAGTTTTTGTCTCCATGCAACTAAGTCGCGGCATATTGCTATAGTGTCCAAGAACAATTAATCAAAACAATATTGGATTCCAAGTGTAGTCATTGTAAAGTATATCAAAACTAAACTATTTGGAAAAATAAAATACCAATTTAGATTTTTGTAATTGCATGCAGTTATTATAAAGCTGTTTGTTAGTTAACACTGAAATATAAATGTTGCGGGATTATAATATTTCTTTGATAATTATTTTTTATTTTCATGTGAACGTTTTAAATAAATAATCGTAATATAACATAATTTAGTTAGCTTTTGAGGAAACGACTGAGATAAGAGAATTGTAACATTGGAGATCTCTAGTTTGCGCCATCTTTTTATATTAACTTTGAATTTATGTGTCATGGTGTTACATTTGTACCTGGCGCCTTCAGTCTCTGTGTTTGCGCGAGCATGTGCACTCGCCTGATTGGTCTTCCACAATCTAGGTCAGGTCTGACGACTCAGGAAATGTGTGGAACACAATAGTTTTATATAAAGCGCTAAGCTTAAATTATTACGTAAATATTTAGGTAAGTTCGTAAAATCTCTATATATTACAAATACTGGAATAATGACTACCAGTAGCAGTGATAGCGTAATGTGTGCACATCATGGGAGGGTTGCACTTTTCATGCATTGGATATACAACAACAAGATAGGATTACGCTATACTATGTGTCAAGTGATAACAGGCTTCGCTGTATCTCGAAACCTGAGTCAACTCATTTCATAAGGCTATATGTGTTACTATGTCACATGTTAAAATCTCATAAGATTGTACAAAGTTTGTTTACAAATTTATTTATTCTGATATATATTCGTTGGACCCTAATATATTGCTACAAATAGGACCATTGAAAAATGCTCGTTAACGCTCAGGTAAGTGCTAAGGAGTAATATGCACGAACATCAAATCAGTGACCCTTACATACATGGAAATTTCCAAGTGTATACATTATATCGTCCTCGAAATACGTTCGGACAGACAGATAGAGAGAAATTAAACTTGTCTTGCCCATAAAACGATATAAGTAAAATACGCTTATTTTACCTGTGAAAGGCTTCACGGGGTTAACCGATCCGCGTCAGATGAATTTTACAATTTATTTCAAGTTTGATGCGTGTAAGAGGACTTTTTGTATAAATAAGTTTTATTGTTGGGGTAAGTTTGTTTTTTGGTGCTAAGGGGTTGTTTTTAGCTCGGCCAAATGTTAGGTACATACGTAGATCTGAATGTAATTTCAGACTAAGGGATGGAGTGAAAATCAATTACTATTCAATTGATGCAGAATTTATTTACTGTGTGTCAAACCGGTCTACAGATAAAGTACGAACCTACCCACGCGGATATAAATAAATACAATCCATTCTATTGAAAGCGTGTCTCATTTGAATATGTTTTTCAGAACTACTGCAGTCACAAATATAATGGAATTTACTGTACTATAAAATAGTGTTTTAATCTCTAACAAGCTCTAGCAGTGTATTGCCAAAACACTTTAAAACACCCAGGAACATTGTATACGATCGGCCCAAAACAGGAGAACACGGGAGGATGGCTTCCTGCCATCTGGAAAGTGGAGCTGACAGTCATTACGAGTCCCTGCGGTATGAGACCTCGCCCAAAATTTAGTTTCTCACATACGCACTGTGGTAGTCGGTAAATCAGTACTTTGTTCGTCATGCACTTTGTCAGTACTCGGCAAATGGTATTCTTTGGGAACATTTCGACGGCATCTCTATAGGAGGATGTATGATCATATAATTACAACGAAAACACATGTGTTTTGTAAACGTTTAATTCTGCTCGGACAGAATTTTGAAACTGTACAAATTCATCAGTCTATATTTAACACTTATGAGGAGCGTCAGATGTCTCTACCTTGGTACCTGGCGTCGGTCCTCCAGATATGATTTCATCCACTCGCTTTCCTTTTACATAATGGAACTTTTTGCGAACAGAATCATGTTACCAATAGACTCAAAGGTCTTAAAATAATAAAGCATCAACAAAGTGTTCAGTTTACTTTTATTTTCAGCTTCAAAGGAATCCCCAAATAGGTTTTCAACGCCAGGTATGCACTATGTTCCTTTCTAAATGCTGAACGAGCCATCAGCCATAAGGCTGTAGACTGTTAGCAATGTATGAAGTCTACAATTTGGATTTCTCAAGAATCTTGAAAATGGCTGGAATTATCTTCTACACATCTTAAGACAATTAAGGTATCACTACGAAAAAGGACATAAGGGATTAACACACAAATAAACAACACAAGGACATAAGGGGATAAGGGATTTTAAGGGATTTTGCTGGTGTGAAATAAATATAAACAACCTGAGACAGTTATACATTGCACACAGATAAAGGCAGCATCTTGATAAGAAGATAATCAGTCTTGTTTTATCATACTGATAATAAATCATACAGATAATAAATCTGTTTTGATTTATTTCCGCATAGTTCTGTAAAGGTAAATACTGCTGATTATTTATCTGGTCGAAACAAGAATGAGTCACGAGAAATGCCAGGAGTAGTTCTGTAACTAGCTAAATTTGTATAGTTTTGATGTTGATCAGTTAATGTTTTACGGCTGCTCTGTTCCTCTTTAATTGTAATGGCGGATTTTAGACTGTTTTTATATAATACAGTGGAAGTCAGTAGAGCGGTTACTTTTAAAGAGAAGGTTGTTCTCAACGGGATGTGGGTAGACGCTTAGATGTGAATCAGTCAGTGGTTTCATGATTATGGAACCGGTACGAGGAGCAAGACACTCTTTGCAGAAGACCAGTATAATGTCACTCGAGGTCCACCACCCACATAGCATACAGATTTGTACGAGTTGCACTTCGTAATCTGTGTTTAACTGCTAGAGAACTTCAAAATTACGTTATTTAAGCAACTGGAACTCGAATATCACACAAAGCCGTGATAAATCGACTCCAGGAAGCTGAAATGTGGTCTAGGAGACATTTTCATGCTCGTGATTGACCGCAAGTCATAAAAAAGCAAGATTTTAGTTCACAAGAGACCATAGGTATTGGCAGTTTAGATAACGGCGTAAGGTAATATATCCAGATAAGTCAAAATTTTTAATTGTTGGTAATGACAGCCGTGTTAAAGTATGGATAAAAGAAATGAGGTTGTTAACTGTTGCCTAACTCCTACGGTTCCGTTTGGTTGGGGCTAAATATTACAATAACAATTGATTATAGAACAGATCTTTTAGTGATTTCAAGTGGTAATTGAAAAGGCCCACGTAGTGCAGATGAGGATGTGTTGGAGATCCATATTCGTCCGAGAACAGAACAAGCATGTCAGGATTTTGCATATATGGAAGATGGGGCCCAAGCATATAAAGCGAGAGTATTTCTTGGGTGTATTGAATATAACAGTATACTATAGGAGTATACTTTAGGTCTGCTTGCAGTCTAGACCTAAAACCAATTGAGCACGTTTGAGATCAACTAGATAAATGCATCCTGGGCCAGCAAAACCAATTCGGGATCTTTTGGATGAGCTCGAAATGGCGTTATGAGAAGATGTTCTATGTGAAACAAATCTTTCTTCAGATGTGTTGGACTCTGAAATTGTTGGTGGGACAGATTTTGCAGTGCATAGATGTGACAGATCTCCAGCAACAAGTCACAAACTTTCTGGTGTGGGTGTTTACTAGCGATTCGTAATAATATCTCCATTAAGCGAATCTATTCAAGATTTAATATGGAATGTGTCTTTGCCTTGGTTGCCTTGGGGTCTGGTGTCAACCTCTTGTTGGTTTGCGTCTACATCCCTCCATCTAGTACGATCTCGATCTATAGTGACTTCTGTGACTCTATTAACGAGATAATTATTATGACCAACCACCCAAAGAAGGTCTTTATCTTCGGCGACTTTAACCTACCTCTCTTCGATCTGGACACAGCATCAGCATCTGGTGTTCATCGGTCAGGTGAACACCTTCAAGACTTGTTAGTTATCCACTCACTTGTTCAAATAAACCACGTGCGTAATCACAGAGGTGTGTCGCTTGACTTAATACTATGCTCGGAGGAGGAACTTCAGGTCGTTGCATCGACTGATTGCCTGATTACACCCGATGTTCATCATCCACCGTTATCAACTGTTATATCAGGGTATATCCCTCCATTGGTAACCGAAAGCTACGTAGGTCCCAACTTATGGAAATGTGACCTAGCAGCTGTGTTTTCGGCGGTACAGCAAACAGACATGAGCTTTGAGCACAATCCCTCCTCAATTGATGAAAAGTTCCTTCGGCTGAGAGAGGTTTTGGGGGAGATTGTCATAGAGGCAAGTCCTAAAAAAAATCCCCAGGTGGTTTTCAGGTAACTTGAAGAGACTTGTAACACAGAAAAAGTTGGCCCACAAACTTTTCAAGAGTAGTCTTAATATTGTTGATTACTACGAGTTCTCAAATCTCAGAAACACTTGTAAATCACTGTCCCGCGAATGTTACAGAAGCTACTTGTCTCACGTGGAGTCAAATTTATCTTCCAATCCTCGAGCCTTTTGGGGCCTTGTAAAGTCGCTGAGACGATCTTCTGACTTCCGTTCAAGTCTATGGCTAGATGGGGAGGAAGCAAATGACAACGCAAAATGCCGATTGTTCTCTACTTTTTTTACTCTTACTAATTCTGTTTACTCTCCTCCCTCTCTCCTTCACCCTTACTTCAACTATGACTCCATGGATTGCCTCAACATCGTAACAACAACCAGAGAGGATGTACTTCGTAAACTTGAATGCTTGGACACAAAGAAAGGAGCAGGAATCGATAATGTACCCCCTCTGTGCTTCGTCACTGCCGCTTTCTCCTGGCTGATCCATTGAAGTCACTATTTAATGAGTCACTCAGACAAGGAGTTTTTCCCTGTGGACTAAAGCTGGGCTATATTATCCCTCTTCATAATGCTGAAGACCGTAGCGACATAAGGAACTATCGTCCAATAACTATCCTCCCTACAATCGGGAAGTTGTTCGAAAGCATCGTGGTGGATAAGCTCGACAATTTTTTATCTAAAGTCATCCACCCGTCTCGACATGGTTTTGTACGTGGTAAGTCTACTATCTCGAACCTCCTTTTTCAGGAGCGTGTTTTGACTGCCTTTCGTAACAATAAACAAGTTGATACTATTTATATTGATATGGCAAAGGCCTTCGATAGGGTTGATCATTCTGTTCTCATGTCAAAGCTGGAGGGTTATGGAATAAAGGACCCCTTATTGTCGTGGGTTTCAAGTTACCTCAGTAATCGGTCTATCACTGTCAGGATTGGCACATCTACTTTAGCTGCTTTCTCACCGTCATCGGGAGTTCCGCAGGGTTCCTCATTGGGTCCATGCCTCTTTAATGTCTTCATAAACGACCTTTTGGACACTGTCAGTGTAGAAGCCTTGCAATTCGCCGATGACTTAAAAATCTTTGCTGAAGTTACTTCAGTAGAAGACTCCCAAAGAATTCAAGAAAGTTTGTCGGCGGTGGAGGATTGGTGTATTAGAAACAATATGTCTGTGAACCCCAGCAAGTGCTCAGTTATCACATATCATAGGAACAACGTTGGTTACTTCTTATTTCATCTCTGGTTCCCAAATTTCAAGAACCCAACATGTAAAAGACTTGGGTGTTTATTTTCAAAATGACTGGGGTTTTGTATACACTTGAACCACATCTGCAATCGAGCCAACAAAATGTTGGGTTTTATTACAAGGTTCTCCGGCGGCATTAGTAGTCCTGCTGCGCTTTGTTCCCTGTACTCTTCTTTTGTGAGGCAGCTTGTGGAATGTGCCAGTCCTGTGTAGTCCCCTTACACAACCGGTGCTAAGATGAGACTGGAGGAGCTTCAACGCCGCTTCGTTCGCTTGGTTGGTGTCCGGCTTGGCTTCAACTACGTAGAGGCTCCGGTTCGGGCTTTGTCCAGTGAGCTGAATCTTCCTCCCCTTGCTCTTCGTCGTGACGTTGCTGATGTTGTCCTTCTTCTGAAGATAATTAACGGACTAATACAGTGCCCTGACCTTCTAGCTGAGATCGACTTTAGGGTTCCAACGAACACCAGATCTCGTGATCTCCTGAGTCGTAGATATCACCTTACGAACTTTGACTTCAACTGTCCCCTAGCAAGACTTGTCCGCCTGGGGAATCTAGTGGCCGCGGGTTGTGATCTCTTTTTCGACAGAATCCCTCAAATCCGAAGTCGGGCCTTTAGAATTCTAAGCATCAGTGATATTTAATACTTGTCGTTTTTGTAGGTAGTGTCCAGTTCTGCGTATTATTGGTTTTTTGTTTAATCCCTGTCAATTGTTGTTGCTATTATTTTGTTAAAAGTTTGTTATAGTTGTGTATATATATATATATATATATATATATATATATATTTAATGTTTTTCTTTATATATAGTTTATTTTTTCTCTACTGTTATTATTATGTGGTTAATGATTTGTTGATTTATTATCATTATAGCTTTATATAGATTTTATGATGTTATAACCTTTGTAGTCTATTTACCAAAGTATTATTATAGTTATAATTATTGTTAATATCTTGTTGAAAGGTTTTTGTTATATATCTTTATGCATATTTCACTCTGTTATCCGTCATTTAGTCTATTTTGCCACGCACTGGTTTTGTTTTCTGATCAATAATTACTAGGTCAAGTTAGTATTGTCTAAGTCTTGAGCCATATGTTATTAGTATATTTATGTATAAATTGACTGCTTTCCGTTAATAAATAAATAAATGGGCGCGGTTGCCTCAAGACAGCCTCAGACGAGTCATTAAAACCATGCCACAGCATATTCAAGCAATTATTTCAGCCAGAGGAGGAGACACGAGATATTGGGTGTATAATTTCAAAGTCAGCTACAACATTTTATCTGATAGTTTAACTCATAGTTGAAAGTTATCAAACTTTATAGTAATTCGTATTTCAAAACTATTCGTATAAACTAAATTTTACCAAGATAAAATAAAAATAGTTTTTTAGGCAATGAAGGGTATGAATTCACACTGCGTCTTGGAATGAAAGGATAAATATATTCCAGACTTGATAACGGAACACGTCAAAGTAATAACTCTGTATATAACATTCCCTCGTGTTCTTATTCTTATACTGGCATCTGCTTTGTGAAGTAATCTCAATTACTTATTCATGTGAAATTATTTTCTCTGTTGAAATTATTAAAATACTGAATACACGGCGTTCTTGCTGTACTATATTTTATCTGTCATACGTGTAGCCTGTGTAAAAGAAAATTGCCTCGTAGCATTAGTAGAGATATTCTAGGAACTAGCAGTTGATTAACAAACCAGTAACGATTCTAGTAACAAAGGACGTTTCAGAATCGGGTGAAAATTTGCGTTAAAAAGGGTGAGTTTTAAATTCCTCCCTCCCATTTTTCCACACTTCCTCAAATATACTATCGCTGATTATTGTAGAGTAGCTAATAGGTTTACTTCATAAGTTCATATTTTCAACCGCCATCTTCGCTCCGCCATATTGGAATAAAATATATTTAAAAATGTAAAAGTGTTGATAAATAATTAAATGAATAAGGTACTGTTTTATCACATATGTTGGATACGGATGGTGACAGTGTAGACTCTAGCGAATTCATCGAACCATCGGTTATACTTTTCCCACCCCTTTATTGTATTTTCTGCCTACCCTAATGCCATCTAATTTTCTGCATTATGTACACGCGCCTTATTCGCTTAGATTGAATGAATAAATACACAGTCAGATATGAATAGTTGGTATAAATATACCAAATCATACACATTTCGCTTTGTCTGGAACAAGATTTTAATGCATTTTTTAATACTGTATATTTATCCTTCTTAGCTATCCTTCTTAGATATTTATAGGGAAATTTAAAACTCATTCTGTACAATCTAGTTTTTATTTAAACCCTTAGGGAATTTCTTTTGAGAAAAACCTCGATAGTCAGATTTCTAGATTTGATGGAGGTGAAAGTAGAAGGGTTTGAAAATAATACAAAACGATAATTTTTTCTTGGATAACTTTTTTAGCTTGGCTAATACTTAAAAACTAACCACCAGATACACGCATAGTACGTAGTTAGACATACCACCACCAAACGACTAGATAATGAGACTGGAAGTCGCCAATTCAGTGGTCTGTATGCACTTTGCTTACTCAGTGTCACAAGGATGAATAAGTTGTTGTCAATAGCAAACCTATTGTGCACCCCCCGTACAGCTCAACACTGGATTAATCTGCATCCATGATTCATGATGCTATTATCTCGATCGATGTGGCAGTGTCAATTTCCAATTCATAGTAATCGCTTTGCAATGGACATCCCGATCCTAATACTTCCTCTCTAGTCATGCTTATTCTTACAGTGAGTTTTGAATAACTTTTTCAGTTTGAAACAAATGGTTATACACCAAGTTAAAGTTTATACACCATTTTAAAATCTCAATTTTATAGTTTAAACTCTACATGAATTAAAATGAGTAATAACTTAAATATTTTTAGTTAGATTCATATAATACAAATAGCTTTTAAATTTTTCTCAACAGGGTGTCAGCATTAAAAATACACACCTTTAAATAAGTATTTTAAGACAAAAAATAATATTTTAAAAGTATATATTGGTTTTTACCAAATAAATAAAAATAAAACTGTTAGACTTGGTACGGTATAAATAAAAGAAATGTGAAACTAGATTTTAATTTGACGGTTTGTTTTATTACATAAGCAGTTAAATTTCAATAAGTAGATTATCGTCTTCAAGTATGGATAGTTGGTATGAAAATGATAGCTCTGTAATCTTCGGTATGAGCGTGAATATCGCCGAGCTGCGGAAGAAGGCACGTCTCTAACACGAGGAAAGGAGGAATCCGCGCTCTTAGGCACGTCTTGGAGCTCACAGATAATGGTTCACGTATTTAGCTTGCATTTCTCTTATCAGGTTATATCAACACTCGGGATCTCTGAGGGAATATTAAGCAGAAAGTTGCCACAACGTGGGGTTTCCTTATTTCGGTCCACAGCATTCCTTTATTTAACAAACAGGACTGCAATTTCTTTAGTGAAAATAAAGTACGTGAAACGCCGATTAACTGAATGAAATAAAAATATTTGTTTCATATATTTCGTCCATTAACTCTATTATATTGAGTGAGCTTTAATCATTTCTTGACTTGTACATTTCAATATTGTTATCACGCTGCACAGAAAACCTGTTATTGGTCGACTTATTTTCTAAACTGACATTTTTAGTGTTTTGATTAGCAAAGTAATAGGTTGAATGTGGTACTAAAGGAAATTAAAGTATGTTTGGTATAATTATCTCAAATCTTTAATTTAATTTAAGGCTTGAAGAAAACATGATTTGTTTCCGGACATTTCCCATCGTGCAGCCATATAAGAACTAAGTAACACTACGTTTCTAAATCTGCAATCCGGTCTCTTTCTCAGGTGGATAACTAAATTAACACATAACTGAAATCTAGGTTAAAATAAACGACCCATAACAGACCGTTGTTACACGCCTAAGTCAGGAATCGCAACAACCACACCGTGTA
This sequence comes from Homalodisca vitripennis, assembly GCF_021130785.1. Classification (NCBI taxonomy): domain Eukaryota; kingdom Metazoa; phylum Arthropoda; class Insecta; order Hemiptera; family Cicadellidae; genus Homalodisca; species Homalodisca vitripennis. Next base: position 92,691,276 of record NC_060209.1, on the reverse strand, counting down.
TCAACACCTTACTTACTAACTCAAAAACGTTTACTTCGTAAAAACAAGACGTATATTATTCAACTAAGCTAAAGAATACCGGCCAAAATAAGTCTGCACTAAACGACCAAACTACTGATAACCGACTAGATGTCGATACTAAATGGCAATAGTCACGACAGAAACAATTTAGTGGCAAAACAGAAAACGGCAGAGGGCCTTTACCTAATGGCAAAACCCATTATTCATCTCTAGGAGCAAAATGTATCGTTCTACATGCTTAAAGCAAAGGAATTGTTGGTGTTTACCGATCTCACAAACTAAGACTGTGCAACAAAAATAATTTTTACTTCTATAAATTAAAATAACTGCTATATTGTAACTTTATATAGAAACACAATCTACTTAAACATTTTGATTATATTTTTGGTATTTGTAAACATTTAACTGTATAGAAACTTCCTTAAATTCTAGTTATTACCACGTTTTATTGGAGTAATATATTAGTAATTATGGTAGTTATCGTATTCACTCATGTTGCCTTTATGTAATGATTCTCAGCACTTTACGACTACATATTTGAAACCGTTTATTTATAATTGAATCAATGGAAATATATTTCTAAGGCTAAGTTGTGAGTAAAAACTCAACGCCATGTTTCCAACCCTTGACGCATGAGATCCGTGATGTAGCTTACGAGTTCAACCACATAAAATGAAACAAGTCAAAACCTTGACTTTCAAACATTAAACCAGCATATCAATAACTGTGACGACACATTACGGACTGATTGAGAATGATTTTGTTCATATAATCAGAGATTATATAATCTCTATTGTGTGTATAGTATAAAGATCATTACAAATACAAATGTCATATTCTTCATTTTAAAACATAATAAAGAGTGTCAGTTATTAAAGTTTTGCACATTTCTTCAAATGAGTTTTTGGACCATCGTGTATGAACTTGTACTACTAAATTAGATAAACATCTTCAACATTTGCAACTATCATTTGAATCCTGTTGTAGAAATCATTTAACTAATATAATCTTAAAATACAATAATTATGAAAATATATTATAATATATATTCCATCCCTACAACGTAAATAGAACGTGAATACCATCAACTTGAGACGTAAAGTATAAAAAATAGCAAAGTAAAGTATATTATTTCATTAATTTTTTAAGTTTACAGAACTTTTTCGCCAATAATGTTTTGAGAAATATTTTAAAACTTAATTAAATCAGGCAATACATTAATCCTAAAAACATATACAATTTATACATTATTTAAACGACATCCAAACGATTTATTTTAACGAATATATTCAAATCAATGTAGTGGGTATATTAAACTTGCTAAGGCTACCAACCATACAGAAATATCCTCAGGTAAAACGTAAGAAACAAGATGGTGGATCAAGCGATAACGCAACTTCCGTTCGCCTGATACCTTAACTTCCGCTACTTCAAGAACACTTTTATGCTGGAAGTTTAGCGTTACATTATTTTTAAATATTGTTCTCCGCACTTAAGTGCTATCTCTGGTGCTTCTGGTTTATGCCTGTTTACAAAATAATGCGATTTATATTCCTTTTTGATACATTAATAAATTTAGTATTGATTATAAAAAAATTTCATTTTAATTCACCAAACAAATTCTTTAAGGAAATAAATATTGAGAAATATTACATTACAAAGTAAATAAAAGTTTAGAATCGCAGAAAAGAATGTGTAAAGAGTGGGTAACATTAGGAAGACTTATTAAGTTTGATATTAAAATTCCCAACATTAATTCAAACCATTTAAACAGAAAGGCTGCAAAACTCAAGTTTATTTTGTTCCAGTAATCAAAATCACAATGATTTGACTTACCTCAGTATAAATTATTACGACCACACACATTACAGCTTTTCTAACGTGTAAATCTGTTCATTTTTGTCATCTAAACCCCAAAAAATCCAATATTTGCTGTATATATGATTAGAGACAATAACCGTAAAATATAACTTGAGTGTTCCCGTGTACCTTGTACAAGTTTAGATCCTCTTCCTGATGTAAGAGCGCAGTTGTAGCACATATTTCAAATGGGTAAGCAGTTCCCCGGGCTCCACACAGACGTTTACTGCCTTTTACCACTCCCTTTACACTCCTCGCGTCCGCCCGTATAGCTTTCCTTCATGTGAGCAAACCTTACCATGTTTCGTTTCTTAACTTTCCTTCTGCAATTTCTGAGATTTTAGGTCAGTGATTTTCATTAGGTGTTGAATAAAAATGTTTTCACCCTTATATGTATTATTGTTAATGTTTGATAAAATACGTCACACGAGACATCTACATCATGAACTCTAATATTGGGTTTTCTTGCTATGAATACTACAGTCTCTGACCTTTTATTAAATCTCTCAATAACTGTCTATACACAACTTGTAAATAGGCAGATTCTAATCATATTAGACTTTCTCTTGACTCTACTATACTTCTGTAGAATTGATTTGAGTTCTTGATAAGTGTGTATAAACAATCTCGATTATTTTAGTTGGAATTACCATTAAGGGATCTCCAAGAAAGGTCTAGTTTGAGTACTTAGTTTGTCCACCGATCTTACAAATGTGATTTTTGTTACATGCTTGTCAATTTCATGAAAATTGTAATTTTTTAATAATATTGTGATATACCCGAGACCTAAATTTTGAATAAATTTGAATGGACGCTATCTTGAAACGTTTGATTGATTAAAAGCTAACGAAAACAACAAAAAAAAATGCATTTCCGCATGCCAGGCTTAGGTGTTTTGCCTGGGTATGTCGGACTCGAACATTGGCTGGTGACTGTAGCCAATGCTAATACCGACTAAAAAACTTCCCCTATACTCCAGTCTCTGAATCCCTGTGGAAACCGCCGTTAGGCATTACATCACAGGGAGAGAATCTAGCATTTCTGCTCTTTCATCAGGTGGTTGAAGTCATTTCTTCTCGTCTAGTTATTGCGGAGTTTGTACCTCTGCCTTTCAATAGACCTTAGTTCTTTCAGCACCTCCATGGCGAATGTGCTGGTGGCGTCCCATGTAGCTTTCAATGACAGCATAGCTTCTACTAGTGTTTCTGGATGCAGTGTCCGGTTAAGAATAGTTTCCAGGTTGTCACGCTGCAAACTGAATCTAGGGCACATAAAGAATACGTGTTCTGCATCTTCGGAGACTCCAGGACAGGACGGACACTCCGGCGAATTATCGTGCTTAAAGCGATAGAGATATGCTCGGAAGCAACCGTGTCCTGATAGTATTTGTGTCATATAGTAATTGACCTCTCCGTGACTTCTATTCAGCCAGGCATCCAGTTGTCGTATTAGGCGGTACGTCCACCTACCTTTCTCCGCGGCATCCCACTGCGCTTGCCAACGGCGTATACTATACTGCCGTTCTTCGGTCCTAAGTTCATCAAGACTCGACGCAGATGATTTTCGTCGTTGATAGAGGGCTCGCCTTTCTTCGGCTAGCACTCGGACAGGCAGCATTCCGGCAATAACGCACGCCGCTTCTTCTGATACTGTGCGGAAGGAACTGGACACTCTCAAGGCGCTTAGTCGATAGATGGATGCGACTTTTCTTCTTGTCTCTTGGACTTCAAGGGCATCCGCCCAGATGGAGATTCCATAAGTCAGCACCGAGGTGACAACTGACGAAAGTAAGCTCCCTCTGCACTGCTTTGGGCCTCCAACGTTAGGCATGAGCCGTGATAGGCTTGCTCTTACTACTGATGCTTTGGCACTCACGTGGTCTACTTGCTGCTTAAAGTTTAGTCGGGCATCAAGCATCACTCCCAGATATCGAATAAATGGTTGTGATATGATTTCTTGTACGCCGACATTCAGCTTGACAGTTTCCATTACTTTTCTGCCGGTAATGAATGAGCACTGCTTCGGTCTTATGCTTGGCTAGCTCCAAGTACATCATATCCATCCATAGGTTAATACGTCTAAATACGATGTCGAAGATTAGTTTTATCTCTTCAAGATGCTTCGCGACAATCACTACGGCTGCATCATCTGCAAATGCTGCAAGTTTTGCTTCAGTTGGTAGTGGTATTCTTAGGAGGCCATCATACATAATATTCCACAACAAAGGGCCAAGAACTGAGCCCTGTGGAACACCTCCAGTAACTTCATATTCTGTTGGGCCATTCTTTGTGTCATATTTCAGGATTCTATCCGTGAAGTAGCTAGCCACTATCCTGCATAGGTATTCTGGCACGTCCTTCTCTTGTAGGGCTTGCATGATCCGATCCCAGTTTGCGGAGTTGAATGCATTCCTGATGTCTAAAGCGGCCACTAGACAGTATTTCTTCGTACCACGCTTCCACCTAGTTCCTGCGATTGCATCCTTGGCCGTGTTTACAACCAGGTTGATCGCATCCAGGGTTGATCGTCCTTTTCGAAAACCGTATTGATTGTCTGCCAGGAGTGGATCGACTATCGCCTCAATCCTCTGGTGGATGATTCGTTCAAGTATCTTACTCGCCGTATCTAGCATACATAGTGGACGGTAAGATGACGGTTCTTCTGGTGGCTTTTTTCCTTTAGGAAGCAGTACCAGTCGTTGCTTTTTTCCACTTTCGAGGAAAAATCCCTTCTTTGAGGCATGTGGTGTAGACGTCAGTGAACAGTGCTGGTGCTGCCTTAATTACTGTTTTTAAGGCGATGTTTGGGATTCCGTCTAATCCCGGTGCTTTACTATTCCCTACTCAGTTACACGCTTCCATCAGTTCGTTTTCTGAAACTCGCGGGATTTCTTCCAGTTCACACTGCACTACCGGGTATTCGAATTTCCGTTGCCTAGGGAACAGTGCGGTAACGATCGTCTTCAGAAATTGTGGGCATGTGGGCAACGGTGTTGTCTGGTTTTTTAGGCGGGTCATAGCCACCTTGTACGGTCTGCCCCACGGATCCTTGTCTACCTCATTTATGAGCTCCTCCCAGCATTGCCTTTTGCTATCTTTGATAGTTTTGTTCAGCCGGCGGCGCGCTGTTTTGTATTCTGCCACCAGCTCCGCAGAATTAGGTCGTCGGTAGCCACGCTGAGATATTCGTCTTTTCTTCTTGCACTCTTTACGAAGGACACTGATCTGATCGTTCCACCAGTGTACCGCAGGGCGTTTGCTCATGCAACGTTTCCGCGGCATACTCGCATCGCAGGCCTGAGCAACTCTCTTCATTAGATCATTAGCTTTCTCTTCAGCGCACTCCCCGACGATCGGACTACCATCCAAAACTACTACCATCGCAGATGGGTCGAAATAGAGCACTGTGAGCATGTGTGTGTGTGTGTGTGTGTGTGTGTGTGTGTGTGTGTGTGTGTGTGTGTGTGTGTGTGTGTGTGTGTGTGTGTGTGTGTGTGTGTGTGTGTGTGTGTGTGTGTGTGGTGTGTGTGTGTGTGTGTGTGTGTGTGTGTGTGTGTGTGTGTGTGTGTGTGTGTGTGTGTGTGTGTGTGTGTGTGTGTGTGTGTGTGTGTGTGTGTGTGTGTGTGTGTGTGTGTGTGTGTGTGTGTGTGTGTGTGTGTGTGTGGTGTGTGTGTGTGTGTAGAATATAATATAAAAAATAACATTCAAATAAATATTGTAATGTTTACTTATCACAAAAAAACTTTAAATTAAATGTTATTTTTTGAGAAAACGTCACTTTGAGACTCCGAAAGTGACTTTTGGTATTGACATTGTGTAAGGAATCAAGGGAAAAGGGATGTTGTTTTATAATGATGTTATATTCCCGCTGAACTTTAGGCAAGACGTAAATGCAAGATTTTAGATATATTATTCTAGTCTCATTTCAGCAACCTGAAAAGATTCCAACAGTTTTCACTTTACCGTACATAACGGATTAAAATTTACATTTACATACATCTTGTTATCTAACAACTATAAAATGAAATATAGGTCGGTTTTATAGTTTAAATATAATATTATAACCTTTTGTAATTTTAGTAAAGCAAAAAAGACAGCGTTTTGCATTATTTTACATTTTGATGAAATTTGTAATCCTTGACTTACAAACATTAATCCAGCATAGTATATTTTATTTACACAATCCGGGTTTCCTTGCTATCGATAGAGATATTTTCCTTGAAAAGAACTCGGTCGTCAGCCATGCTATTTTTGATGAAGGTGAAAATGACAGGATAACAAAATAGGTCAAAATATGAAATACCATTATTTGTATAACATTTTTCTTAGCTTTACCTACTTTAAACCAACCTTAAGACAATCAAATATACCATATACAGACTCTTAAAGTGGTCACAAGACTTGAAGTTTGTTGGCACATGCATGCAACTGATTATTTAACTCGTATTTTGTTTCCATGATGTCATACATGCGTAAATAAAATAATTAAGAAAAAAACTAAAATTATATGGATATTGTAAAGAAATCTGTTTATCAAATCATAGTGAAACCCATTTTTGTAGGAAGAAGAAACTTAAATAATTTAAACTAAGTTTAATTCATAAATTAAAACGATGTATTACATTAAAAAATAATTTAAATTAATGGCATGGATAAGATAATTGAAAAATTATTTTTATTTCATCCTCTTACATTTAGTAAAACCATGTTATGTACTTTATATAAAAGTGGTACCCTAATTGGTTCCTTGCTCAAAAACTTTAATACTGATGAAATAATAACATATTTGATTACCACAGAGATATTATTAGTATATAAAGAAATTCTGAAATCGTATTAATGCTTATAAAACTTACTCATACTTATACTTTAATTATGGTTGTAGGATCATAATCAGCGCATTTAACTATATTATAGTATATTTTGCAATGCTCAATTTCCGTTTAACTAAATTATAAAACTAATAGAAATTTTTTTACAGCCACGAACATAAGAATTACTCTGAGAAAATGAATAATTTGATAAAAGTTTTACGAATCGAAACTTTTATTTTTACCATAATGGGTATTACTCACACTTGGGCCATCTGCGCGGAATATCTTAGAGAATGGATAGGCAGTATTAAAACACATGTAAAACTACATGTATAGCCTACTTATATATAAATGTGCGTTTTATTGCAATATGTTGCAATGACATTTTGACCCTGCGTTTTAGTCATAATTAACACATGACGTGTAATTATAATATGTACCCACCTTTCCTTACACTGTATCGATGTAACTGTAGAACTTGTTTTCAATATGTATCAGTTACAGGAAGTTATATGATTTTAAGATAAAATTTCATCCAAGCATCAAATATAATGAGGAATATCCTTCTGGTTTTAAAAAGTTGTTTTGTAACAAATGTCTTTGATGGACTAGATAAAATTCGGTAAAACACATTTAACATTTAAAACTGGCGATAAAAATTTGTTTATTTTATTTAATTAAGTCCTATAAGAATAAGAATCATGTATTCACACAATAGAACAAACACGTTTTCTGGGAAGGTTAAAACATCAGTATAAAGAGTAATTACAAAAGCAATTGGACAGAACTGTTTACAATAGAGCGGTACTTCTGAATATACTGTACACAGAATACTCTTTTGTTACAATCTTACAGAAATTGTAACTATCTTTAAATTATTCCTACTACTACACAGTATCAGTATTATCCAGGTATTACCAGAGCCTCATGCAGGTTGTTGAACGACTTCGTAATCAAATAAAAATATTTTTTTAAACTGTTTACATCAGGGGGTGCAGCCAGGTTACTTGAGTAGAACGAGCTGAACAAAGAGAGTAGAACATTGAGGGTTGCCCAGACAAACTTTCCACAATCAGACTCCCTAACTTAGGCCTGTGGTTTACCGCATGTTTATTGAGGCTATATTCTATCTCATTAATATTACGTATTATATAATAGTAGAGAGCATTTATACAATTGATAACACGTTGACACATCTTTTTAATAAAAAATAGAGAAATTTCATCCCAACCAGCTGATTTTGTTATATTAATAAAAAATTTCATTTTCATAATTTCTTTTTCAATAACTGGTTCAAAATGGGTTATTCAAACTGGTAAAATTCTTGGGTGATAATTCTAAGAATGGAATATATTTCATCGCTTTGGCATAGTTTGGCATTTGATTAATAATTGTTGTACTGTTAATGGTTTGTATGAATTAATCGAAATAAGTTTTATAAATAATCAATATATATCTATTAACAAGTTAAGATACAACAATTACCGCTACTATCAATATTAAAATATGACCTGACGTTTCCTTGCTGGAGAAAGAGAAACTTTGATATTATAGATTGATTTAAAATTAATATAGTCACGTATGCAAGGAGTTATTTATTTACAGTAAGACAACATAATATTGCAATAAGGCTTTCCTTAGAAAGGTCATGAATAATCCAAGGAGATGTAAATATATACGAGGGTCTACTCTCGGTCAAGGGCCAGGCCATTTGCCTTACTACTCTTTTCCCTCTTTAGTGATGTAATGTTTTGAAAGTGTTGAACGTTTTTACGTTTTTCTAAACTAAGAAACTATTTCCAGCAAAAATGACAAAATACGTTTAGAATTAAGATATTGTGATACATAAAACATTTATTATGAATGAACATAATGTGAAAAGGTGTATTGTTAGTAGAAGAATTGCCGTTTCCTTTTTTCTATTTCTTTTGACCTTTCAATTTGTTCATGAATAGAATATTCGAGGAGCCCCAACTTTTGGACTGCTTGCAGTTGAAGTTGTTCATAACTTCTAGAACTGTTATCAGTTAATAAGTTCAGGAACTATCGTAACTCTTGCTTGTGCTTTTGTAGAATGGGTTTTGTTCTTAACTAAGTATCAATCCATCGATATACCTTTATATACTATGATTTACACCTCTCTATAACAAAAAAAGATAAATTGAAAATATATGTTTTATTACAGCCAAGTGTTTAAATAATTGAAATCAATTATTATACCTATTTTCAACAGTTTTAAATGCACGTGCTGAGTTTCTTTAATATATTTAAATTAATTAATTATAATTTAGGCTGCGTGAATTGTAAAAATATAAATAAAACTACCAAGACTGTCCTACATAAATGTCTACAAATTACATACATAGACTAAGTTTAGTTTTTAGGCACTTATTTTTAGGCAACAGTCAAGAATAAATAATAGGGAAAAATATGTAGTTTAAATTAAACCATGTAAATGAGTAAATTAAACCAAATTTGTTGGTGTAGAAATACTGACTAGTTTTATAAAGAAAACATAATTTAAAAGATAAGTCTTAGTTAATGAAGTTAAATAAAAATGAGCGGATTTAATTTACAAGGGCGAATTTACTAATTACATAAAGATTACTATTTATTTACTTATTATAAAATTTATATTATTATGAATTAAATAATAATTTGTAATATTAAATATTTACTATTGAAATTTCGTAGGATAAACTTTGGGAAATATTTCCAATACATTCTCATACTATTTTATACAAAGTAAAAAGATATTCTATACCAAATTAAACCGATGGGTTAAAAAACGAAAACTAATGGCAGGAAAAGATGTTCACTTTTCAATCTCGCGGCACTTGGGACGAGATTTGATCATTTCAAGAGCACGGAGTCTTGACTAAAATAACTGGGAGATCTGAAGAAGTTGTGGGATCAGGTATTCCATCCCTTTCCCCCACGTTTAGAGTTTTGATGCACCTTTTATCGTTTGTCTTTCCCTAACTTTCTTATCCATCTTACATAATGTATTTTGGTACGTTGGTATTATCAGGAGCCACTAATTTTGAGATATTTTTACATGTCAGGGTCCTAAACAACTACTAGGTGTGTGTGTGTGTGTGTGTGTGTCCATTGAAGAATTGAAACAATAATATTAAACTTAGCAATATTAATCCATATGAAACACACAAACACCTTGAACTTACACAGTTTTACTGCGAAAAGTTAGTAAGAATAATGTTTTGTTGGAAATGCAACAATAAATCGATCTTTACCCTATTTAGGTATGGTGACTGGTTGAAAAATGAACGATTTGCGAAATATTGTATGTTGAGGGTTTAATCAAAATCGAACAATGTTAGCACTTGGTATAGTTTCCACATTTATAAAAAGTTAAATTATGCATAAAAACTGATATTTACCTCTTGTAAAACACCCTGTATGTATCCATTACATCGGTAAATTAATCGTTGACTTTTCTACTTTTCCCTTATAAATAATATGCTTAATGGGGACAATTCGTATCCAATAAAGAGTTTAAACAGTCCTTATATTAAAATGAACATGAATATATAAACTGTGATCTATATGAAACACTCTCTCATGACGAATAAACCCCGAAAGTAATAACCCTGCACGTTAACACCATTTGAGAGCAGATTACTACGGTAAACAGCTGTTACCCAGGAGGTTTTAGTGTTGGGCAGCAGATCGCTATCAACTTTGCCGTAATAACTACCTGGTGCTGCCTCATTCTCGGCAGAAATAAGAAGTAGACAAACATAAAGATTTATTACAAAAATGACTGGTACCCCGAAGGCACTACCAACTAGCCAGTGGCTCAATATAATTTCAGTTTCCAACCATGCTGCGTTAATTGCATGGCATTGTCAATCTTCTGCTTTCTAGAAAAAATATTGGAAATAAGACTTTTTGTTGGAAAAAATTTAGTATATTTAATTTCCATTTAAAATTTAAAAAACGGTATTTTAGTACCAAAAAGAAAATTAAAAATTATATTGAATTTGGTGTCATGATACCAAATCTTAAAAAAACACTTTATGTATGTGTGATGTATACGTACAAGAATAGCCATTTAACCTTAGGGAGATATGTTTTACAAATAATAGTCGGTTATGCATTTGAATAAAAGCATTTTTAAAGCATACACTACAAGTCAAAACAATCTTTTATAAAGTATTAGCGATTTTAAAATTAAATAAGACTGTAAAAACGTTATGAATAACTTGGTTCTGATTGATTTAGTTTTTAATATTTATAAATAAAATAGGTTCACAATAAAATGTAGTTATTAATTTTTAAATCTACACCTTTCAAAATTTCTATAGCCTAAGAAAAACTGAAGACAAGAAACAATTCATATGAGAGCAAAAATCCCTACAGGTATTAATTCTGACATCGTTTGAACAACTCAAATTGAGAGAAACATTTTATCCAGCACAATACCGACGGTGGTTGTTTTAGAATTGTAATATTCCAAATGTACGTCGAGGCTGTCATAAATTATGCGATTATAATAAAATCATAGTTTTCATCATAATTTTTAGCAAAAGTACACAGTTTAGTAAAGTTTTCTAAGAATTTTGAATAAAATATTATTCTGTTGAATATCCATTTCTTGAAAAGGAACATAAAATAAACTCTTCTCTCACATTTTTTATTTAGTTCGTCAATTGGTATTTAGTTAAAAAAAGGTATAACTAAATGTAATTGGAATCGAACAATAACTAGAACCACCTGCAACATGTGTAACCCTTCGAAAGTAAGGAGGTGTTGACGTAATACAAGTCTTTAAGAAGCTACGTTTAGGTATAATGTTTTAAATGTATAATTAAACTTTCATGCGGTTTTAGTACTCATTGTATGAGTATATTTTTGCCAAGATGGCTTTTCAAATGACAAAATATAACTTGTCTAAATTTAATACACTATTTGAAATCACGTTATAAACGTATAAGACATTTATAAATAATAAGGATATTATAACTTTTAACTAAGTATGTTTTAAATTTAGACAAAACAAATTCAAATTGACATAATTGCTAAAAAATTTGGAAATTCAATCCTCTCTTCCCGGTTCCTTTAACAAAATATTGCTATTTGAAAAAAAAAACAAAAAAAAAACACCTTATCAGGGTGGATGTCATAAGGTTGAAAAAGTAAGGTTGCGACATTGTGCACAATACACCAGAGCTACTATGATTTAGCAACGTCTGGTACAGAACAATGCACTCCGCCAGTAATCTGTCTTTGTAATGACGAACCTTGCTGTTGAAATTGTTTTTATTTATTCTGCTGCGAGATGTATCAAATTTTTACTCATAACTGGTCAACATATACTGTTTCTTATGTACTAAAATATAACTTGCATACAATTTATATACTATCCCTTATATAATGAAACATGTCTGGTAAAAACATTTTATTATTTCTTATGTAAAAACACATAACTTGTAAGTAATTATTTACGTCTCAGCTAACTTTTTCCCTGCGAGCCGGTTCCAAACGTTCACATAAAAGTACTAAAATACTAAAGTGATTTACGAGTACAGCTGCTACACTGTAGTCCGAGAGTCAGGGGCTCGATTCTCAGGACGGTCGCAAAGCGTCTTATACTCGTCCCTTTTTTAATGTTAAAGTGTATTAACTCAAGTGTCTTTTACACAGAAAAGATTTAGAGCAACATCATATCTTACAATTAGGCATTATTGAATGCACTTATTCGCTCTAAATCCTAGCCTCCAGATGGTAATACGAATATAAAAACAAATTTAAATACTTTCACTTAATTTAGAGGAATTTAAATATTTAATACGTGAAAGTTGTTAACACAATAGGCCTTTGTATGTGTGCGGTGTCCATTCATAACCTAAATATCAGAATATATAGGATATAACAAAATATGCACATCTTATAGACGTACCCACATTTATCAACGAATAACTAATAAAAAATGTATTGCTTTAGTCCAGATGGCTTTTAATGTTATATTTGAGTGGATGGAAATAATAATCTATTTATTTGATATCATAATACTGTCAGCTATAAAAACAATCTTGTTAACATTATTGCGATGATCCTCATATGATAGGAATAATATAGCTTGTTCATGTGTACGCTTTTGAGCCAGATCTACTCTGATTTAGAAACGTCTGATACAGAACAATGCACTTCGCCAGTTATCTGTCTTACAATGACCGCTCTTGATTTTTTATATTTTTAATGATTTGATTAATTTTGCTGCAACGTGATTTATTTATTTGTATGGCACAATTGGCATAGTATCTATACTACGTCTTATGTAATACTTTGTAACTATTCGCTATTCCTTATACTATGGCATAACTTATATTATATAAGTTATGCCATTTATGCTTATTATATTCCTTATACATAACTGGCAAATAATTTATACTACTCATTATGTATCACCTCACAACTGGTGAAAATTGCATACTATTCCTTTAAATATCACATAGCATTTATACTATTCTTTAAGATATATTCCAGCTGGTACTCCTTAATAAATACTACGTAACTGGTGCAGTAATACTCATCACGAACATTTGTACTATCACACAAGGATTATTGTAAAGTTGTTACTACGTATGATAAGGGAGCATGGACAGTTTTGAAATTTATCTACTAGTACGCCTCATTGACTTATCCAAAAGCAAAACTTTATATATGTTTGAGTGAGAGGATGGAGTATTGTACGCTTAGGATCATATATTTAGTTCTGGACATGAGCTTATTACGTGTAAGAGACATTTTATTTTTCAATAAATGTTCGAATCTATTATTGTCATTTGAAGATAGAACGTATAACATGGATATTGATAAAACGTCACTTTGAATTCTCAAGCGAGATATTGTATTGGTGTTCACAAAAGAAATTGAGATCGATGGAGGAAATGCGACTTCTAAAATCCATTTATATCCTCGTGTGGCAGACTTTCTACGAAATATTCTGATATATGGATCCTGCTGAAATTAGTATTAGCACAACTCTCTACAGTCATTGATATTTGAAGTTATGAACAATAGCTGATTTCGTGTACACTAATTGGAAGTTTTCAATACATTTTTACATATTATTGCCAGTTTAAGATTGAAACGATATCGCAGTTAATATGGGCTATTGTGATAGCCTAAATATAAAGTTTCGGTAAAACAACTCTGTTAGCCCTAACACTGATAATGCCAAGTTACAGGTTCCAGGAATTAGTGGAAGTGAGATCTTTAGAGATTAATTTAAAACTATCAGAATCTTGTTACATATTATGTCTTCGGGAAGTCTTAATGAGATCCTTAATCCTCATATTGAGAGCTGATGGTCCTAAAAAAGTATAAATAAGTATTCTACTAAAGAGAAGACATTGAAAGAATATATTACATGAATACGTTACATGAATATATTACGTGAATTTTTATTCTTAGGTATAATACATAAAAGTGAAAAACAAACATCAATAAATTGAGTTCTTGTTACATTGAAACTAACTCGGCTTTTCGGCCACGATGTTAGGGTTATATATTTAAAAAGTAATACTACCTATACTTTGTATGGAAATGTATAAAACTTCCTTTGTGCTCCTTGTGACATTTTTTAATCCTCTTTAAATCTGCGTAAACTGTATGATCTATTATTATTAACCAAAAAATATCCCAAAGAAAAGGGTGGGCTGTATTTGTTACGCGAATTTTTAAGAAACAATGGTGCACCGAATTTATAATCTGTAGCACATATGCAACCTATATATACGCAAGTGAAATAATTAGCAAATCAACATATTTATTTTAAAACAATAAAAATAATTAATGGATACATTGAAAACTGTCGCAAGGTCTTTGAGAACGTCTCCTTTGCAAAGACTAAAGGAGAGAGGTGTTTTATACCATTATGGCAATCTCTCCTCTCAAAAGCAGATGGTACTACCCAGTAGTGAGGGATTTCGGTTCCACAGACACTAAGAGGTTTATTTTCCATTTCTTTGAATCCACCACGGTCGTTGTCTGTATGTGTTAGGTTTTTACTTTATGTCATAAACAGTTTCATTTACTGTAGTTTATTTAAATATGTCCAGTCATTTAAATTTAACAATTAAAATGTCGATTTTCTGAACGTTTTGCTGTAAAAACTTATATATGAAGGTATTTGTGTCCCTAGGTAAATGGAATAATAGTAACTTATTTAAATACCAAATGTATTAACCAGAATGTTATATTGCATTGCAAAGGCTGCATTTAAATATAACAATGTAAATACTAGTATACCACCTCTTCTTTATTTAAAGTGCGTTGTTGAACATGGAAGCTTTGAAACGACAATAAGGATTCGATCAGTTGCCATCATTTATATGTTACTAACAATATAACAATTCATTTAGAGATCTGCAATCTGATCTCTTACACAGGTGAAAACCTAACTTAACACATAACTGCAATATAAATTGTTAATAACTTATTTAACCCAAGATTTTAGTTAAGTGTTATTCACCTGAGGAGGAGAGTGGATTGCAGATCTCGAAACGTAGTGTTATCTAGTAACATGTTACTATGGTAAATGTCCCAAAACGTATTATCGCCTTTGGTCGTTGATAATCAAGTGGGTATTTGAACAGAAATGTTTGTATTATTAATTTAAGAATCCGTATATTTTTATAAAATAAGTATCTTAAGACTGTACAGTTACGAGCGTTTATCTTAAATTCGTTCTTTTATGAAAGCAGTTGCAGTCACCGTGTAATAAAATCACAATATCTAACAGGTAACATACATGAATAATTGATCAGACCACAAAGTGCGACAATAGTTCCAGAAGTTGCTAACTGATAGCACTCGCGGGAGTTTGCAACAACTTTAACTGAATGGAATCCAAAGCTGTTTCTCCTGGTATATTCTATTCACATGCAAAGCCACGAAAAATCCAATAGGTAAAGGTGTGGAATTTCCCTATTCTAAATACGGACTTTATAATCTGTTAGTAAAGCATTTGAGTTAAAATTAATGTCTTGATTGTATATTCAATTTCATAAAATATTACGGTATTGTCAATTATATTATTGTAACTACAGTCAACAACACAATGTCGAGAATTAACCAAGTACTACCCCATTAAACATGGTAAATCTATTAAAACATGATGGCCACCAGATAATTGATCAACTGTAGAACCTAGTGCATTTATGCAGCTACTTTACTTACACAATAATTTTATAAGGAGTATTTCGTTGCCAAATATCATTGCCGTACAAGTATAACGAGCTATATACGTGACCCTTATTTTTATACTTTAAAGGAAAGTTTATTCCATATTCCATTGCCAAAAAGTTACATAGCTGACTTCAAATAAGGTTACTTTGACCAATCAGTGGTGAAATCAAAGATTAGGATATGTTTAATAGAATGTGGTGTATATCATCTAATAATCAATTTAAACAAATTGATTGCAAACGCCTAGTTAACGATAAGTGTGAGCTCATTCATTCCTTAAATAATATATTGTCGTCCAATTTTCAAAATATGACAAAATATCAACACAATAACACTTTTACGAATAAAAATGCTTCTGCAGGAGACTGATATTGCAGCGAGATTGTCTGAGATACACCCAACCCTGACATCCTCATCCGGAAAGCACTTTCTATTCAAACAATCTAGCTGTATTGTTTGTTGATTTGAGGAATTTCTTCTATAACGAATTTTGAGGAATTTCTTCTTTGAGGAATTTATTGTATAACAAACATTTTCTTAAAAATGGTAAAAACTCTCAGTAGTTCACATCCTTCTTTTTATAACGCGAGCGTCATAAATGGAAAGGAGTAAGAGAAAAGGTAAAAATAGGAAAGGAGTGTTAAGATGATTATACCCCCGATAATGGCTTCGTTTTAATCTATCCTATTTCCACGCATGTGAGAGATGGTGATCACCTCTATGCAGCTGTGGAGGACAATCTAAAATCAACTGAACTTCATATCGTGATTCTACTAGGACGTAGGTTAGGTACAAAAGTTTTGCCAAACACGAATAACTCCGCAATCAACGTCAACCAAACTGAGTAACTGCGTTAACTGAATATGTACTTCAAAACGATACTAATGGCCTCGATGACGCATCATGAGGGAGAGGTAACTTAAAATATTGTGTACCTCGAAACTCGGCCATCTTACACTTACAGTACATGCCCTCACACCCGTTATCAACATAGGTCGTCACTTCTATTATACAACCATTTTGTGATTGTCAGTCACCCAGTCTTACCTTTTATATAAAGGCTGCACCTAAATGTCACCTCTTTTACTGACCTTATCGGGCCCACTTGACGTCTTTCTTTAGTGTTCTATAATTTTAACAGTCAAAGTAGTATCAGCTAAAACTACAGTAACCATGCCGAAGGACGGTCAATGATACCGTCATGAGGTCGGGTGAAAGTCTTTATCACGTAAGCTTTATAAGTGACCATAAGGGTATACTGTCAGTGTTATACATGTACACGTTCTGAAAAACGCCCTCCGGGGAGTGTATTATCGTTTTTGTAAATTTATATATGCTGAAAACGCCTACCAGGAGTGAAGTACCAGTGTTGTAAATGTACAAGTGAAGCACAAGGAGATTATAGGTCAACCCTTAGAAATGACCAATCTATAAAACAACACACACTCCATTGCTAGAGTATTAATCCAGTTCTTGTACCAGCCTCTTTTGTTATAACCTCCGCGGAGTGACGTCACAAACTACAATGGTGAGGTGCTGAAGAGGGCAATATCGGGGTCTCAGAGAAAGGAGAAACTGAGGCAACGACATAAATAAAGTTTTTGAGGAACAATACTTTTGACAAAGTTGAATAATTCCTCTATTTTACATTTCAGGTTGACAATTATTCGAACATTCCGATCATATCGATGTCCTAGTCTTTCATTATATTAAAACTCTATTTTACATAACCAGACGATTTTATGTGGGGTAAGTGAGAGAATTCCGTTCTGCATCAACTCCTGCCTAAGCGAGCTGACACCGAACTTTAGACAGCAGTACAATAGTGTGATGCACGCTTACTTGATGTCTCTTTCGAAAAGCTGTTGGTTTATCGTACCTTGATTATTAACTGAACCTCAGTCATAAAATCTACTTACTTACAAGTTTAAAAATGATGATATCTGTTGTAACGTAATTTTTTATTTTCATAAATACTAACATGCCTAATTTACGTACTATTAAAACCAATTTAGAAATTTTTATTGTATTTACGTACTTTTACAACATACTCATTTTCAATAATGGTCCAATTTTCTGGATACTATAAAACTAGAATCAGGTCCACTATATTGTAATTTAAATTTTGGTACTTACTCGGGGCAGGATAATACTTTCTTCATTGTTTACTTATTTTTGTAGTCTGGTTTGTAAAGTGATAGTATTACTGTTTTATTTCAGGTTATTAAGAAGGTAAAAATCCACTAAAAATATGTTGATATTTCCAATTAAATGTCAATTTATTTTCTTATCGTGACCTAACGTGTAAAAACAACCCCTGGTTGATAGATTCATGTTGAGTTGTGATAAATTGCTATCTTTCTTTACTATTTATTTATTTTAAAAAGAATTTCTATTTTTTAAACAGCGTTCCTAACTATTTCTAATTAATAATCTGCCATATGACTATAAAGAAAGTAGGAGTACATCATACCACGTGACGCTTAAGAGGCTTCACTGAAGTTACCTGCAAAATAAATTCAAGTGTTAGTCCATTATTTAAAAATTTAAAAATAAAAAATCAGTTTTCTTTTATAATTATAACTTCAAAATGTTCGCTAACGCTCAGCAAAATTCCATGGAGTAACATGCACCATCATTGAACTCGGTGTTTCCTTTATAGAAATGAAGCTTCATGCAAATTTTCAAGTCTGTAGATTAGTTAATTAACAAGATATCGTGCGGACAAACAGACAGGCAGGAATGCCAGACTCAGCCTTCTGAGCGATAGGTTTCTTATAAGCTCAGTCATTTATGACAACCAATTGCGAAGCTTCGCATTAACTATCACAATATGCATTTCCTTAATTATTTTCTTCAAAATAATAATAAATATACAATTTTTCCAAAAATAATTTGTTTCAATAACCACAAATAAACCAGTTGCATAATTATGCACCGATGCAGACACGGTTTCTTGTAGATAGCGTGTGTTATTTTTACAATATGGTTAATGTTAGCATTATTTTAAAGAATCCAAAATTATTTTTAAAACGTGTAATTTATAATAAACTTGCACTTAAATGTATGTTTCAATGTTCAGTACTGCAAACGTATTAACCCATCGTTTAGGGGTAAAACTTTAAAATGTATCATTCTGAAATATAAAATGGTACCGGTGTCGTATATTTAGTCTTATACAGGGTGTCCCACGATAAACCTCAGTAAGCAGATAAACTTCTTAGGTGGTTACTTTTCATCAAAATAATGAAACAAGTTCATATAAACATATGTCCGTTAACACTTTGTTAGCAACCTAAGACTAGCACAATATTTCTCCCGATTTTTGGGAAAGAACGGAAATAAAGCAATAATTATGTTTTTATGGCGTAAAGTGATGTGTTAAATTTATATGATTTTACGTAAAAGGAACTGAAAAAAATAAGTCTCAGATCTGGAAACCACCTATATCTGAGATATCAGACAAAATATGAAAATTTCTGCCTCGAAAAACATGCTTTGTTTAGATTTAAAGTATACCGACTCCATGAAATGGATAATAAACACGTAATATTATTAACTAAAACTTTATAGAATTTAATTCTGAAGAGAATAATGTAAACTTAAAAAGTTTAAAAAAAGAGTTTTTAATTAAATAAACACTTACGAAGAAGAATGGGACTGAAAATGCTACATCTGTTTTTAATAAACGATCTTTTAATCTTTTTTAAATATGTTTATATGACCTTCTTACATTATTTTGATAAGAGGAAACCACTTGAAAAGTTTGTCGCGTTACTCGTGGGACATTCTGTTAAAAACTGTACTAAACTACACTATAATGTGTGGTTTATATCAGTCATCGTATTGTAGTAACGTTCACAGCTTAATTTGATATTTTAGAATTATACTTAAATTAGATACATGAAGTGTAGGAATAAAGTAATGATAAATTAACTGGTTATTAATACTGATTTTACATCCTCAGTGACAATATTTGGTATTTTTACATTTATATCTTATGTGTCTTTAGTAGTAAAGTTTAATCTTTGTCGTCTCCAGGACACTAATTACTCGTAGATTACGTAGAAAAAGTCAATTACCTATATCTCTTGCTTGCGCCAGTAATTATCCTATCGTATCGTATTATATTGTATTAGACATATTTATATAATATATACATATGCGTATACATATTTATTATAATATACATCCAGAATATTGTAAAACAGAAAGATTCTAAGATACATACTTCCTTCATCCATCACCATTCCCTTGCCCAATGCCAATACAATATGTCACTTGAGGTAACAAAGTGACGTTTACTCAATATCCAATATGTCAGTTAATGTGTTTTTCCTGACAGTAAACTATTAAAACATTTTTCAGAAAACATTATTTTTCTGTCAAACATTGTCTTGTATTTAAAATAATAGCCATCATAGTAAATATAAAGTTTGAAAATCTTGTTTTTATTCATTACAACTTTTATAAGATACAGATTGCCTCATTATCCTAGTTAACAGTATTCTTCTGGTGTTAAAATATGTTATGCAATGTACACTATATACTTTATATTAATTATAGTATTATAAGGAGAGAACATAGCGGTCTGTCGTGAATTTCTACATAGTTTGTAGTAAGCATAAAAAGAAACGTAATTAATTTTGTTTCTCATAAGGAAAGATTTTAATCTAATGGATAAAAATAAAAGAAGTGTTACTGTTCTTGAAATTAATGTTTAAGAAAAGAAATTCCACTAATGTAACAATATGTCTTAAAAATATATTATTTAAAAATAAAAAATATTTCAAAGAGTACTTAGAGAAAAAAATAAGAACTTTTTATAAATAGCTGAGCAATGTTAAAATATTTGGTCCAGTACTAATTTTAAATATATCATGATTAAACATATTCACGAAAGAAAATAAATTAGAGCAAGGAACAATAAGATAATAGTATTTTGGTGAAGAAAAAGTGTGAAGGGGAGATGTTTTTATAAATTTTACCTTATTATCATGAAGTTCTAAAAACAATCCTAAACAATAAAATGATTTTTGAAACCTACTGATAAAAGGTTTGGATACAATGGTTTAAACAAGGCTGTGTATTACGAATACGACTGGTGGAGTGCATTGTTCTGTACCATACGTTATATTTAGTAGCTGCTCTGGTTTATACAACGCACAGTGTCGCAAGTTATATCTTTTTTGTTTCCACATTGATCCAGAAAAGACGCCGTGGATCCAATTTACCAAGTGAAACCTATGGCATAAAGTTATTATGTCTGATATTGCTATGAAGGTTTGATTCTAGATAGTGACACTATAACAAATATTCATTACATCTTGTAAAGATTTAACCAGCTACGGAAGTACACAATACAATATTAAGTAATATTAATGTATATTGTATCTGAAATAATCTTTATTTTTCATTTTTGTTTTCAGAATTTGAAGTTGAGGAAGCCCAAATAGAACTTCATAACAGGAGTATGGTAAGATTGGCGAACATATAAGTCACAGACCAGTTGGCACTTCCTGCACATTTCCTGCAGCGATCTGTTCACGATCACTGTTTAAGCAATCCACTCACTAATAGCTCATGGTACGATCCGCTCACATTGAAAAATCAGTCCATAGTGCAACCTGAACAATCAATAGTAGTGGACTACTAACGACTATTTGTGTAACCCGCTTGCCCATCAGCTGTTTGAGCAATTTATAATAAAGTACGTGTTCGGTGCCAATGTGTAATGTAACGTAATGTTCTATGTTATAACTCCTTGCACTATATACTATGTACTATTATATACTAGTGTTCAAGTAAAAATAATGAAATTCGAACTTTATATATGCTTTAAAAAGATTTATTTCAGATTGCTTTATAGTCATGTAACAATTAAATTAAATTTCACATTTTATAGTCTTTATTAAATAATATTATTATAATTGTGTACTGTAAATCTTAAAAGATGCTAACTTCTGCACTATAGTACATTTTAAACTCTTTTTGTCGAAAGGCTGAACACAAGTGCCAAGGTAAATTTGCGAACAGGCAACTACTATAATAAGTAAATAGGGTACATTTGAGAACAACGTATATATTTCAAAATTAATATTTATAATGTTTAAATAATCAAAGCAACACAGGAAAAATGAATATATTAAAAAATTAGTAATAGTTATGCATCAAAAAACAGATAACCAAACATCTAAATTAATAGATATTTTCTTTTTCTAATTACTTTATAATCTAGCAAATGCTCTTTCACTCAATTTGTTAAAAGTTTAATTTATTAGTTATTTATATATTTTATTATCTGACTTCTAACTTTAACTATACATTATTTACTCTCATTAGATAAATCAACCTTTGCAAAGTCAATCATCATATAATTGATTTTTAAGTGTTTGCGATCGCCGATTGGCACTTTATCTCCCACTTCGGGTTTGGCCTTGCGATGTGTTCCATACATTAGATCTATACTCCATGTATAGTTTTTAAGGTCGATAGAATTAGAAATAAAAAGAGAAGAAATAAAATTAATCACTTTAACAGGTTTTGAAAAATGTATACCGTTTGGTAGAAAAACAAATAGGGAAAGACGAAGAGAATATTTTTTTCAGTAAATTCATATAGAAATTCAGTGCATGAGTTTCTTTCATTTAATTTTTGCATACTTGCTGTTAATTTCAGAATGGATAAATTTTATTTTAATTTATATATATATATATATATATATATATATATATATATATATATATATATAAAGTATTAATGAACTATTTTAAAATCAGACTCTGGGGAAGGAAGTGATATACTGCTTTACAGTTTTTTTTTAGAATATTGAGTAATGGCAATGAAGAAAGAATGAATGGCATATACATTCATTTACATTTAACCATTAATTTTACTTATATAAGTATTTAAAATACAATTTTGACAATGGAAGAAAAGGGTATTTGTATTACTTCGTTGAAGAATGGGACTACGGTAGTTTAATTGGTAAACCCATACCAAACTTATATTTATGGTCAAATATAGCGTTCTTTATTTGTGTACCAAGGCAATATAATTTTGCAATAACGCTCCCCTATAGGACTTCAGCAGCAGATATTTGCGATAATCTATTGCCGCTCAACATTCAGACGGTCATCAGTGGAATGCTCACCACTCTCCTCTTTGTTCGATGGAATACTCACCACTCTCCTCTTTGTTCGATGGAATGCTCACCACTCTCCTCTTTGTTCGATGGAATGCTCACCACTCTCCTCTTTGTTCGGTGGAATGCTCACCACTCTCCTCTTTGTTCGATGGAATGCTCACCACTCTCCTCTTTGTTAGATGGAATGCTCACCACTCTCCTCTTTGTTCGATGGAATGCTCACCACTCTCCTCTTTGTTCGATGGAATGCTCACCACTCTCCTCTTTGTTAGATGGAATGTTCATTTCTTATACCTTTCAATTTGTTCACAACTGTGTAATTTTAAATAAATGTATGATTATGTTTCGATACATAAACAATTCTTAAATAATAATATCCATAGTTATTGCAAGGAAACGTTCCGTTGTCTTTCTTAAAACCCATTCAACTTTGCATAAATAATATTATACTCCAGAAGAACCAACTTTTGAACTTCAACTAGCTTAGGTTGTTTCCCAGTTGGTAACTTCTGCAACTGTTATCACTCTGCTTTTTAAACTATTTACATTTTTCTTGTAGCATATTGTAAATTGAAAATGTGTTTCGTAATAGGGTTATATGTACTGTTTGAATGAGGTTCAGTGTGGAAGTCTTTATCTTTCGGAAATTAGTGTTCCGAATTGATGTTTTTAGTTTTTTAAATTTTACAATGTTCAATACATAACGACATCTACTATGTAATGATTACCCATATTATTACCAATATAAATTATGGGAATTTTCAGTAATTTTTTGTAAAAGATTTGCCTTGACTACCGATATACCAAATCTGGTTAAGTACCGTTGGCCTTTTCTCATTTTATAATAACATTAAAATCTTCTATAACAATCACATTTGTATTACTATACTGGCTTCGTCAAACCATTACACTTTATAAAGATATATTTTACAATAATTAGAAAGGTCCAAACTGTATTTCCTATGGATATAGCTATAGATTGAAGTTTATCTCATTCTTTTTCAAAGGAAAACCACACTTTTAACTACTATCAATAAATTCTTTAGTCACTACAAACTTTCGGCACTGGTATGAAATACTGTATGGGGTACAGGTTTATTCATTTCCCAGAATAAAAAGAAAACGAGTTCTCATGAGTTCTCTTTGTTGGTGGTTTTAAACTTCGAGGCATTCCCCGACAAGAAGTTATTCGTGTGTAGAGATGGAGATTCCCTTCATGAAACCTTAACTGTTATTAGAAATACTTTGGAATTAAAGAAGGTTTTTTCATATCTATTGGAGGTTGATGCTAAATATATCACGATAAACTGTATATGATCCTATTGAAAAGTTAAAGTAATATAGGTAAAAATAAAAATAAAAGGCACAATATAACGAGACAATAAGAGCATATTACGTAAAATAAATTAGTTCCCAGAAATTTACGATCTGCGTCTCCTTAAAGAATCTATCTAGATATATTGATCAAAATACAAATGTGTTTATGTAAGGCACAGATTACTACTTATACAGGGTGATTCATGAAGTTCTCCCCCCACTTCTACAGCACATTTTACTAGTAAAAATAATGAAAAAATGTTATATAAACATAGGTCCGAAAACGCTTCGTTAGCGAGTTACAGCTAGCGAAAGATTTCGCCTGGATTCCTGGGTAAAGAGTAAAATAAAGCCATACTGAACTTTTGGAAAGGTTAATTAAGTAAGAAATATCGTGGATTCTTATGTATTTTTACCTGATAAAGCTAATTAAAATAGGTTTCAGAACTGTACCTGTAGTAGTTTTTTTGAGGGATTCAGGTTTAAATGCAAAAAAATTGGGGCACGAAACAATGGTTTTTTTAAGTTTGATGTACAATAACTTTGTTAAATTGGTAATAAATACATAAAATCAACAAACATTAATTGTAGAGAATTTAATTCTGAAAAAATTGATATAATCAAAGTCTAAAATAAAACAGAAATAAGTACCAAAAATTTTATCGATCGATTTTATTCAGTATAATACATTTACTAGCTGTAAAGAAATACCGTACGGTATTTAGTTAAAATAAAACAAAAACAAAATGTTTGTTCCTTAATGATGAGATAAATTGAGAAAACAAGATTAACTGTTAAATAAATTTGTTTGTAAATAAAAATATCATGTTTTATTACGTTGTATTTTTTTAAATAAAATTTACATCAAATGTTCGAAAATAAATTAAGCAAACATTTTCCCATTATTGTTTACTAATCATCGAAATGCAGTTTTTTGTTTTATTAATTTCTAAGTTAGTAACGCACGAATAACAGCTGATCAACAATGGTATTCTGTACTGTTACGTTTAGAACTGTGTATTAGTGGTGTTTTGCAAGCTACTGCAGGAGATCGGGTTTCTGTGAATCGTGTTTATTAAATGCAATTTTTTCTGTGAGTTATAATTCGATTGTTTATTCAGCGAAAAAATGCCTTACTTATTTACTTCAGAGGAATACGCTGATATGGTTTTTATTTTGGGTTACTGTAATGGTAATGCTAGAGCTGCTGTAGAAGAATATGAACTACGTTACCCTAATAGGAGGATTCCAGATACCAAAACAATTTCAGGAACTTTTCGTACTCTTCGGGACACAGGATCACTACCAAGTACTAGAACCAATTATGAACGAGCTGTCCAACTTGATGATGATATTGTGATTAATGCTGTTCATCGCAGCCCAGGTGTAAGTACACGACGTATTTCTAGGCGGATAGGATTTTCGCAGTCAACGGTGTGGAGGTCACTTAATCGAAACAAATTTTATCCGTTTCATAAACAAAAAGTTCAACATCTACAGCTAGGGATGGTCCGCTTCGCTTGGAGTTTTGCAACTTTTTGAATATTAATAATCAACTCTACAAGCGTATTTTGTTTACGTAGGCACAATTCACTCGGGATGGTGTCAATAACTTGCACAATGAACACTCATGGGCAGAAGAAAAATCCACATGAGGTAGTGGAACAGAACTTTCAACACCGATTTAGCGTCAATGTCTGGTGTGGCCTTTTGCACAATCGGCTGATTGGACCTTTCATATTACCTGGACGCCTAAAATGCTGAGTTCTATTTGCATTTCCTTCAAGAAGAGTTGCCGCAGCTGTTAGAGAATGTTCCTTTACATCTCAGACAAAAATTTGTACTTCCAGCATGACGGAGCACCTCCCCACTTTTCACGTGCCGTTTCTGCTTACTTAAATCATCAATTTCCTGGACACTGGATTGGTCGTGGAGGGCCTCACCCTTGGCCACCAAGATCACCAGATCTATCTCCATTGGAATTATTGCATCTGGGGATGGATGAAAGACATTGTATACAAGACAAAAGTGAATTCTCGTGATGAATTAATTTGCCCGTATTATGGATTCGGCTGTGCAGATACAGGAAGTCCTGGAAAAATTAAGAAACGCAACAAAAGCAATACACAAACTTCATGCAAAATGTATTGATAATGATGGCCTCATTTTTCGAACATCTATTATAAAAAGGTGCGTACGGTTGGCCCAACCTGATTAATTTTGCTTAAAACTAGTAATGTATTACTGTATACTGAATAAAAATCGATTTTTTGGTACTTATTTCTGTTTTATTTTAGACTTTGGATTATATCAATGTTCTCATAATTAAATTCTCTACAATTAATGTCTGTTGATTTTATGTATTTATTACCAATTTAACAAAGTTATTGTACATCAAAACTTAAAAAAAACATTGTTTTGTGCCCCAATTTTTTGCATTTAACCCTGAATCCCTCAAAAACTACTACAGGTAAAGTTCTGAAACCTATTTTATTAGCTTTTATCAGGTAAAAAATACATAAGAATCCACGACATTTCTTACTTAATTAACCTTTCCAAAAGTTCAGTATGGCTTTATTTTACTCTTTACCCAGGAATTCAGGCGAAAACTTTCGCTAGCTGTAACTCGCTAACAAAGCATTTTCGGACGTATGTTTATATAACATTTTTTCATTATTTTTGTTAGTACAATGTGCTGTAGAAGTGGGGGGAGAACTTCATGAATCACCCTGTATATGTATATATGGTATTTATTCTCGTGTGTATACTATATATATGTATATATTATATATATATATATATATATATATATATATATATATATATATATATATATATGAGGCATTCCTCGACGAGAAGTGATTCGGTTGTAGAGATGGAGAGTTCTTTCTTGAACCACTAACTGGTATTTGAAATACTATTGAAATAAAGGAAAAATTTTCTAGCTATATTAGAGGCCAATATTGAGTATCTAACGATGAATTTTAGTTGGTCCTGAGGGGCATTTACTCAAAAATACTCTGGGGCTGAGGATTTCCTATCCATGATGACGAGAAAAGGAATAGTTCATAACGGTAAATCATTCAATTCTTCTTTCCAGTTTCAGTAGAATAATGATCAACTTCTAATGTTTAAGCTAAGTAGGAAATTGTCAATTTAGATCCGCTATTCAAAATCGTTCTATACACGTTCTTTTTTAATGGATCGAGTAATACTTAAAGCCAACAAATTGTATCTTTGTTGATATATTTTACCAAGTAAACAATTATCCACTTATACGCAGTATCGGAGGACTGAATAGTAATACCAGGCCGCTCCACGTTGCAGGCCTCGCGTGACAACAGCGTTTATTCATCGCATCTGATTTCCCTCGGGTGGTTGACTGAAACATTCTCAACCGTAGCTACATACTCATACTGGGTGATTAAAAAAGTTCACCTCCTTTCTAACTGTGGAAGGAAATAATGCTCAGTATTTGAGTGCAGTTTTGGGGCGTATGACGTTGTTAAGGAGTTTGACGAAAATGTTTAGTTTAATTTATTTAAAAATAAATAATATAAAATAACTTCGGTTACAGCAACACAGTGTTTGGATTTTACAAATTTATTGGCATATCAAAAACTAGAGGAGGTTATCTAACCAAAATAGGGATTTTAGTTGCACTTTTTGTTCTTCACTCTTTGAAATTGGTTCCCTCACATTATTTAATATTCCGATATTAGACCCCGCAGATCCCTTAATTTTCCTTTTTATGTGGATAATAATCGGAGGATCAGCATAACGCTGTAGTGTCCAAGTATAGTTATTATTCTATGCTAGTAAATATATAGAGTTCAAAATAGATAACTGAGAATTAAATAGTTTAAAAAAATTCAAATTGGATTGCCGTCATTTGCAAGATGTATCACAATTTAGAAAATAAAATACTGATTTAGATCTTGCCTGTAGTTATTATAAAGTTGTTCATTACACAATAATTTAAATCTTTTTACAGATAAATATATTTTTATTGGATAATTATTTTTTTTTAATTTTCATATACGTTTTATAAACAAACGTAGTATAGCTTCAATGTGATAGCTTTTAGAGGAAGGATTGAATTAAATGAATTGTACCTGGCGCCTTCAGTTTCTGTGTTTGCTCGAGCATGTGCACTCGCCTGATTGGTCTTCCAAAATCTAGGACAGATCTGACGACTCAGGAAATAATGTGGAACAATATAGTTCAATATGAAACGCTAAGGTTAAATTGTTACGTATCTAGGTAAATTCGTAAAGTTAGCTCTACATATTACTAGAATAATGACCATGTAAAAGTGTAAGTTTACAGCTCATTTCATAAGGCTACTATCACATGTTAAAATTTCATACGATAGCAATTACATTGTTTCAATTACCTGTAACTCCTGACTGTGCCAATGCTTATCTTAACTATCTTATCGTACTAGAAAACATATATATTATAATACAAATCCACAATATTGTAACATAAAAGGATTCTAAGAGATATGCTTCCTCCATCCATCAACATTCCCTTACCCAATGTCAATATAATATGACACTCGAGATATAGAAATGACGTTTCCTCAATATCCAATATTTCAGTTAGTATTAGTTTTCTCTGAAACGTTTTCTTATATTATTTATAATAGTCATCATAGTAAATGAGATGTTTCAAAAATTTATTTCAGATGTTTACAACTTTTAAGAGATAAAGATAGTAATATTGAATATGCGATATACTCATTTCTGCGTATAAAATATTCCGGCTATCATGTTTCTACCCAACAATACTTCTCGTTAGTAAAAATATGATATTATCCTATGTACCTTATATTATTTATAGTATTATGTCTAAGAAAGAACCTAGCTGTTGTAAATTTCTAGATATATTGTCGACAGCTAAAGAAGAGGCAACAATTAATTTGTTATGTTTCACGTAAAAGGAGGTTTTAATATAATGTTTAAAATGAAACGGATGTGTTACTGTTCTTTAGCTTAATGTTTTAGAACAGCAATTGCCACTAATTTAACAATTTGCTGCAACATATTATTATTTTCAAATAAGAAATTATATAATAAATAATTATCGAAAGAATAAGGAAATTAAAAAGGTGTTAAAAATAAATCAACATTAGTATGTTCAAATTTCTTTTAATATTATAAATATATCTATTTTAAACATACCACGATTATACATATGCACGAGGAAAAATAAATTAGGGCAAGAGAAAGGTATAAGAAACAGTATGAAGAAGAGATATTTTTAGAAATTGTACATCATTATAATAAAGCTCTTGAAAGAGTCTTAAACAATTAAATGGTTTTTGAAACATACTGCTAAAAAGTTGGGGTACACTGTTTTAAATGAAAATTACGAATACGACTGGTGTAGTATATTGTTCTGTACCATACGTAATGTTTCATAGCTGCTTTGGTTTATACAACGCACAATGTATTGGCGATGTTTCTACATGGATGCAGACACTGTGCGTGCTATTTAATAAGAGAAACCTATGGCATAAAAGTATTATTTCTTAAATTTCTTTGGAGGTTTGATTCAGGATTGTGGTGCTATAATATTTTATTTATTACATCTTTTAAATATTTAATTAGTTAGGAAAATACTCAATATTAAGTAATGATAATGTATATTTTATCTATATTAATCAGTATATTTCACGATTATTGTCAGAAGTTAAGGCACCTCCGATAGAACTTCATAATATAAGTGTGTTAAGTGTGACGTACTTATAATGAGTCATAGACCAGTTTGCTCTTCCATTGAAATATCTTCCATTGATTTGCTCACAATCAGCTGTGTGAGCAATCTACTCACTAACAGCTAATGGAAGGATCCGCTCACATTGAACAATCAGTCCACTGACGATTATTTGAGTAAATATCTCACAAACAGCTCTTGGATCAATCCTGACGTCTTCGAACTCTCCGGTAAAATTCTGGGAATTTATTTCAAGGCATACATAAAATGTAATATAATCATGTTTTAGAAATACATAATTTACTGTTTGTATTTATGCATTTATATTTTAGTTTCATTTCAGAAAATGGTAAAGATAAAAATCTCAAGTGAGGTACAATTTGTTTCTTGAAGTCTCAAATAAGATAAGAACGATGATGAACAGTTGAAAATGTTTAAATCTTTAATATCTTAAAAACATTTTGACGCAAAAACAAGAAAGCTGAGAATTAATGCTCATGTAAGTTTGTTTTATTTATATAACATTTTTTATTGTTTGCACATTTATAGCGTAGTTAATCGTGCATTACAACAGTTAATAACGTTTTTATGATTTAGGTTACAAAATGTTTGTAATTAAATTTAGCACCGTTTATTGAACTTTATAATATATGCTTTTATAGATGCAAATTAATGTTACACTATTATTTTATGTTTGAAGATGGTTTTAAAAATATTGCTCATTATTGTAAATATTAATAAAATAATAACATTTTGTACAGTTTAATAAACGTTGCTGAATTTAATTACCAACATTTTGTAACCTAGATCATGCAAATGTTTACCAAATAATGTTTATAAACGCTTTTAACTGTTGCAACGCACGGTTAACTATAATTATGTGTATAATAAATGTATTCAATATAAAGCTAAAATGTGCATTATAAATATAGCTTAGAAAGTGTTTTCTGAATACAGAGTAGTATCAATTTATAAGGTATGAATAACTTATGTATATTCTTTCACTTATTAACTGTCAATTTCACTCATATACGTACTGAAAAAACTTCTGACAATCAAAGGAAGTGGTCTTTTTTATTACTTTCTTGAAGAAGGAAAGTATTAATATTACATTGATATGGGTTTTATTGGTAAACCCATATCAATGTAATATTTATAGTCAAATATAGCGTTCTTTATTTGTGAACCAATGCAATATAATTTTACAATAACGCTTTCATAAGGGACAACATATAAACCAAGCAATTGTAAAAATTTAAGAGGGTCTATTGCCGCTCAGGAGACGGGCATACTCCTAGACTCATCTCTCTCCTCTTTGTTTAATGTAATATTCTTGAATTGTTATCTTTCCAAATTATTCATAACCTCAATATGACTATGAATAACGGTGTACTTTTAAAATAAATGTGTGATCACATTGCGGTACACAAAAAATTCTTAAATATCCATAGTTATTGCGTTCTCTTTCTTAAAGCCCTTGTTAGTGCTTTTTAGAAACCAATTTTGAACTCCCCTTAGCTTAAATTTCCCAGTTGGTAACTTTTTCAACTGTCATCACTCTGCTTTATAAACTATTTCCATATTTCTTGTAGCGTGTTGTAAACTGAAAACGTGTTGTGTAATAGGATTAAGTACATTGTTTAAATTAAGGTCAGCGTGGAAGACTTAATCTTTCGAAAATAAGATTGTCGATTTAATGTTATTAACTCCTTCACTGTTGGCCTACACTGATGTTCTTGTCTTGTGTCTGGAGGCTACTTCGCTTTAGTGTGTCTGCCGCATTCAACGTGTTAAACTACTGTACAATAACTCATCAGCTACAATGCACGTTGTTAACACCTTCCCTGCTGGTCTATACTGAGTGTTCTTGCCTCGTGCCTGGAGGCTACTTCGCTTTAGCGTGTCTGCCGCAGTCAACGTGTTGAACTACTGTACAATAACTGACCAGCCACTATACACGTTGTTACCACATTCACTGCCGGTCTTTACTGCGTGTTCTTTTCTTGTGTCTGGATTCTACTTCGCTTTTAGCGTGTCTGTCGCAGTCAACGTGTTGAACTACTGTATAATAACTGCCTAGCTACAATACACGTTGTTAACACTTTCACTGCTGGTCTTTATTGAGTGTTCTTGTCTCGAGTCTGGAGGCTACTTCGCTTTAGTGCGTATGGAATACATAGTTATTCACTTACCCAAATGAAAGAGAATGATTTCTCATGGCATATTTGTTGGTGGTTTCATATTTCCAGGTTTTCGGGGAAGTGATTTGGGTGTAGAGATGGATATTTTCTCCATGAAACCCTAACTATAGTAGTATTGAAATATACTCCGGAGTTAAAGAAGAGTTATTTTCCCAGATCAATTAGAGGCTAATATTGAATATCTTACGATAGATTGTAGATGGTTATTGTAGCTACATAGTACCGAGGGAAATTTACTTAAAAAATCCTGTTACATGAAGGTTTTATGTATAGTTTTACAAGCTTGCGAGGCCAGTGCAGTAAAACTGGAAAATCTTGATCTTTGACCCTGAGGAAAGATTTTCCTACACAAGATTTCAAGAAAAGGAATAGTTACTAAAAAAAATCTTTAAATGCCCCTTTCCAGTTTTATTATAATGGTGATTAAATTTATATTCCATTTCTGTTGCTTTGAATATAAAGGTACCAATGATGTCAGTTATCCTATGCTACACAACGCATAATGTTTAAGCTAAGTAGCAAATCGTCAATTTAAAACATCTATTCAAATGAATGGATAGGTAAAGTTCTTTTTTATGGATGGAGTAATAATACTTAAAGCCAACAAATTGTATCTTTGTTGATATATTTTACTAAGTACACAATTATACACTTCATACACAGTATCAGAGGACTGAATAGTAACACCAGGCCGCTCCACGCTGCAGGCCTCGCGTGACAACAGCCCTTATTCATCGCAGCTGATTTCCCTCGGGTGGTTGACTGAAACATTCTCAACCGTAGCTATATTGTCTCATACTGGGTGATTAAAAACGTTTACCTCCTTCCTAACTGTGGAAGGAAATAATGCTCAATATTTTAGTGCAACTGCACTCAACTAAAACTTTAGGGCGTATGACATTGTTAAGGAGTTTGACGAAAATGTTTAGTTTAATTAATTTAAAAAAATAGATTTAAAATAACTAGCTTTTGAAAAAAAATTGAACTGTTCTAAATTCAATGATATATCAAACGAGAGGAGGTTATCTAATTAAAAAATATATTTATTTGCTCACACTATGAGTTTCATTCCCTAATGTTATGTAACTCTCCGATACTAGATTTCGTAGACCTGGAAGTGCCCCCTGAGTTTTTTTCTGTCTGAATTTAACGGAGTAGTGGCAAAACGCTGGCAGTAGTATTGAAGTACAATTATAAATCTATACAAGAAATGAATTATATTTCAAAACACCAAACCAAACATTAGGTAGTTTTTTCCAACAGAGTTATAAAATTTGATTCCGAAAGTGGTCATTTGCAAGGTATATCACAACTTATAAATATAAAAAATCTAGTTGAGATATTGTTTAACTGCCTGCAGCTATTATTAAATTATTCGTTACATAAATGTAGAAATTATATTTGTCGGATATATATTACAGATTTATTTTTAATTTTCATATACGTTTTATAAAAACAAACGTAGTATAGCATCATTCTAATAACTCGGGGAAATCTGATTTTGGGGAAAGGATTGAGGTAAGTGAATTGTACCTGGCGCCTTCAATCTCTGTGTTTGTGTGAGCATGTGCACTCGCCTGATTGGTCTTCCACCATCTAGGACAGGTCTGACGACTCAGGAAATATTTTGAACAATATCGTTCTAAATGAAACGCTCAGGTCAAATTGTTTCGTATTAAGTTCGTAAGATTAGCTCTATATATTACAATTACTGGAATAATGACCATGTAAAGGTGTGAGTCTACAGCTCATTTCATAAGGCTACACGTGTTACTATCACATGTTAAAATTTCATACGATAGCACTTAAATTGCTTAAAAATTTATTTACTTTTGTAATTTTCTCGCTACCATCATTGTTACCAATGTAACAATGTAGAACCAGTGTAAACATGCTCAATTATTAAGCTCAGCAAAATTACAAGCAGTGACATGCAAGAATATATCTCAGTGTTACTTACATACAACTGAAGACAATTAACAAATTTAAATTCCATAAATTATTTCGTTCTCGAAATATTGTTCGTACAGGTCAAGAGAGACAAATATGAACATTTTCTGGCTCTTCAAATTATAGTATACTTATTTTACCCCTAAAAGGTTTCGTAAGGTAAAGCAATCCGTCTCAGGAGAAGTTTACAAATTATTTTAGGATTTACTCATGGAGGAGGACTTCTGGTATGAATAAATTATATTGATAGGGCACTTTGGGCTTGCCATGCTGTTGCCTCCGCTCACAATATTAAATACATAAATGTAATGCAATACATTCATAATACGTGTATTGTACTTCAAGCCAGAGAGACAGAGTGAAAATCCCAGCGTACATGAGTATTCAAACAACCAATTTTTATGGAGAATTTCTTCATTGTGTTTCAAACCGTACTGCAGATAAATTACAGATAACGAAACTCATCACGTGGACATAGATAAATAAAATGCCTTCTTTGCTAACAAGAGCGTTTCTCAGTTACATATGGTTTTCAGAACGACTATAGTCACAATCTGCATAGGCTCAACACTTTGAAGCACTCTGGGTGACCATTGCAGTCGATTGGCCCAAAACAAGAAAAAACCAGGAGGATGGCTTCCTGCCGTCTGGAAAATGGAGCTGACGGTCATTACTGGTGCTTCGTTTTCCCCCCTTGGGGGGACCTACTGCCATGCACTTAAGCCTCGAGGGCTTTTTGCGCACCCCGGAAACACACCATGAGGCCCACCAGTCTACAACTTCAGCAGTTCCACAAACCGCCGAAAACAACCTATCAGGTCCTCCTGGGAAAATTCACCACCCCTGTCCAAACTACCCAAGATGGCATACCGCTCTCTTGCTATTGCAGAGCAATCAAAGAGGAGGTGCTCAGCAGTCTCCTCCTGCTCATTACACCTTCTACAGAGCGGATCCTCCTGAAGGATGCCGACTCTGTGAGGATGCTTCCTCAGGTGACCATGCCCCGTAATGAGACCAATAACCTTAGAAGACATTGATCTGTTTAATGAGAGAAGGTCCGAAGCCACCCTGAAGGAAGGTGACTGTAATACCATTCTACTCATTCTCAAACTCGGATGCAACCTCCACCATCTCTCATGCTCCGCGCGAATCCATTTCGAGACAACCCTAGAGGATTCACACCTTGGAACACCGCAGAACGGTTGAGGGCCCGTCATAATTGTCGCTGAGCCCTGGTTGGCCAGGGCATCAGCTCTTTCGTTCCCAAGAATCCCCTCATGAACAGGAACCCAAAAATGGTTACATTGTTGGTTCTGGCAAGGGAGGAAACGGCCTGATAGCAATCCCAAACCAGTTTGGATTTGATACGCAAGAATCTAGCGCCATGAGCGCTGCCTGACTGTCCGTGAAAATATTAATCGTCTTGCTGCTATATCGCAGACGAAGATTCCCACGAGCACATTCCATAATAGCTGCGACCTGCGCCTGAAAGACTGTCGGATACGGACCCATAATGACCACCAGCTCCCTACATGGTCTCACTCCCAGAATTCCAGCGCCTGTGCCGCTTTTTGTTTTAGAGCCGTCTGTGAACCATTCGAGCTCCGCTGGTGGAAGAGGTTTCCTTCCCTCTGACCAATCATCCCTAGAGAGTAAAATAATCCTAAAGGGTTTGTCAAAGGAAAACTTTTGTGGCATCTGATCAGAGATCATGTGCAGAACATCCTCCTGTATTAGGGTCCTAATTCTGCAGTGCCCACCGCTGCAGCCCGACTAGAGTCCCATCTGCTGAAGACAGTAGGCACTCCTCCTGGCCATAGCCCGAATGACAATGTCCAGGGGAGCGAGGTTAAGACAACAGTCCAGAGCCGCGCCTGGCGCACTAGGAAAATCCCCAGTGATAGCAAGGCAGGCCATCCTTTGGATACCCGCCAGACGAGCTACCACCGTCTTGGCCTCCGTTTTTGGCCACCAGACGACAGCTCCGTACATTAGTGCAGGAAACACGGAAACATAAAGCCAGTACAAGAGCCTCGGCTTCAGTCCCCAGGGCCTTCACACGTCTGTATTGCATTAGAGACCACTTCCCCCTGGCAATGACCCTTTCTAGATGAGGTCCCCAATTTAGAACCCTATCTAGGATCACGCCCAGGTACTTGACCTCAGACTTCAGCTCAACGGGAGAGCCTTTGAATAGAAAGGGACCAATGCCCTCCATCTGTCGCCTCCTGGTAAAGGCAACCACAGCAGCCTTGGTGGGGTTGACAGTGAGGCCAAACTCATCGCACCAATTTCCCACCATGTTCAGAGCAGCGTGCTTCGTTACGAAACCTCACTCGAAATTTGGTTTCACTATACGCATTACGGTTGTCATCAATACTTTGTTAGTTTTGCTGCTTGTCAGAACACTCCAAATGGTATTCATTGGGAACGGTATCGACGGCATCTCTATAGAAGGACGTGTAAACATATTCACAACGATAATACATAGACTGTGTAGACTGTGTTTTTAAACGTTGAATTCTCCGAACGTCCTCCCTGGGACACTATTCCCATAGGTAGGTAGGATATCAATAATAAACTACTGCTCCGACTGATAACTGATATAACCGCTATTTAATGACACTGTAACAAATTTTTAAACCTGTACAAATCCCTCAGTCTATATTTTAATCATCATTGAGGAGCGTCGGATGTCTCCGTCCCTAAGTTTTGTGACCTGCCGTCGGTCCTACATATATGATTTCATTTACTCCCTTTCCTTTTCGCGAAATACATAATGGGACTTTTTGCGAACAGCATCTCATTACTGATAGTGTCAAGGTTCTGAGAATAATCAAGCCTCACTAATGTGTCCAGTTTACTTTTATTTGTAGCTTCAAACGAATTTCAAAAACGATTTTTCGTGGTAGGCATGCACTGTGTTCCTTTCTTTATCCTGATCGATTCATCGGCCGTGTAATCTTAGTATGTATGTAAGTCTACGGTTTGTATTTCTGGATAATCTTGGAAATGGTCTGATAGATTGGTCTGAAGCGGTGGGCAAGTAGCCCTACTGCAACTCGATATTTATAGTTGTAGTATCACGAAAAGCTCTTTATAACTTTATTCTTCCCATCTACTTAGGCATAGGCTCGAGTGTTATATTACAAATGGAATAACTGGAGTAAGTAGCAAAATTATAGGTTTACAGAAAGATAATATATTATTCAGCCAGAATTCAAAGCACGGCAAGTCGCTGTGGAAATTATAATTAACACAGTAATATATGAATTATTATCTTAAAAGGAATACGGGCTAAGAAGACCCCCATTTCCGATTTCTTAAGACCCAATAGTTTAATAATCATTATTTGCAAAAGCTTTAAGGTCATACATGACCGGTTCTTCGAAAAATAAGATTTCACTATTTCTATCTTTATTTGAAGTTTAATTTCATTACGTGAGCATGTCGAATAAAATACATTATTTGGCATAACAACAGCTACAGTGTTTTATTTAAAAGTTTAATTATACTTTTTCACACATTATAGTAATTCGTATTTCATTTATAGTACTCGTATAATCTAAAATTTACCTTGATAACATAGTGTTTCAAACAATGTAAGATATGAAGTCACACTGCGTCTTGGAATGAGTAATCTCCACCAACCCATGAACTTGTCTTGAGTTTATATAGTAACTTTTGAGTTTCAAAGAAGTGGTAAAAACACTCTTTTAAAATTTGAACGTCATTTAAAAGTTTAACTTTTATGGTTTAAATTATACTTAATTTGAAGGGTAAAAACTTAAAGATTTGTTGGTGGATTCATATAATACAAAGAGTTTTTAAACCGTTCTCAATAGGGTGTCAGCATTAAGAATATACACCTTTAAATTTATAAAAATAAAGTCTACCCGATTATTTTAAGATATAAAGGACTGTTTGTTAAGTAGATATTATTTTTTACCAAAGAAAAAAAAATAAAATTGTAAGACTTAATACGGTTATAAATAAAAATAAATGTAAAACTAAATTTTAATTTTTTGATTTTTTTATTACTTAAACAGTTCAGTTTCGATAACTATATGATAATCGACTTCAAAGTGTGAATGTGATGCTATGAAAATGATAGCTCTGTAATCTTCGGTATGAGCGTGAATATCGCCGAGCTGCGAAAGAACACGTCTCTAACACGAGGAAAGGAGGAATCCGCGCTCTTAGGCACGTCTTGGAGCTCACAGATAATGGTTCACGTATTTGGCTTGCATTTCTCTTATCAGGTTATATCAACACTCGGGATCTCTAAGGGAATATTAAGCAGAAAGATGCCACAACTTGGGTTCTCTTCATTTCAGTTAATCACATTCCTTTATTTAACATACATCACTACAATGCTCAAGTAAAAATAAATATCATGATCTCTAATTAGCTTAGTAGGGGCTAAATAAAACTGCTATTACTCGTATGGACTTTTAAGTTCACCTGTTCACTCTATTACATTGAAATTTTAAAATTTTTAAACGGTATCAACGGTATTCATGATGTTTTCTTTTTAACTTATTACCAAACTGCATGTTTGGTACACTTATCTCGAATTTTATATTTCATTTATAGTATGAAGGAAATAGGAATTTTTCCGGATATTTGCCATCGTTAAGAGTTTTGTAATCTGCAATCTGATTTCTTACTCAGGTGGATAACTAACTTAACACATAACTAAAATCTAGGTCCAAATAAACAACCCATACCAGAGGGTTGCGACATGCATAAGTCGGGAATCACATCAACCATGTCGTTGCTCCTTACTTACAACAACATGCGCTTAATAAAAACAAGACGTCTATATTATTCAAACTAAACTAAAGAATACAGGTCACAATAAGTCATCAACCACTGATAACTGGGCAAAGGACAAAAAATTGGCAAAGTAAATGGTCACAAAAGTAAACAGGATGACAAAAAAAAAAAAAAAAACAGGAAATGGTGAAAGGTTTTTGACGTATGGCATAAAACATAATTCATCATTAAAAGAAAGAGTATCGTTATACGTGCTTGAAGCAAAAGTATTGTCGAGCTTTACCTACCTCATAAATATTGTACACAAAAAATAATTATTACTCCTATTTAAGATAAATATCGTAACTTCATATGGGGACTTAATCTACTTCAACATTTTGATTCAATGTTCGGTATTTTTAAACATGTAACTGAAGAATACCCAT
The DNA here is from genome assembly GCF_021130785.1 of Homalodisca vitripennis. Classification (NCBI taxonomy): domain Eukaryota; kingdom Metazoa; phylum Arthropoda; class Insecta; order Hemiptera; family Cicadellidae; genus Homalodisca; species Homalodisca vitripennis. Next base: position 92,651,826 of record NC_060209.1, on the reverse strand, counting down.
TGCGTATGAACCTGTGCTACTACATTCAAAACACTAGCTATCCCGTAAACACATTCAGCTATAATTCACTCCTTGCCAAAATTATTTAAACAAATAAACGAGTTGCACATAATCTAAAAATGCAATCCAGTAAAAAAGTGTATTCCAGTATACATTCCGTACCTGTGAAGTAAGCAGAAGGCGAATGTTCTCAACTTGAGTCGTAAAATATAAAAACAAGTTTTATATTAAAGTTATTTTAAAACATTAGAGAAGATTCACGCTAAAATGTTTTAAGCAGCATTTTTAAAATTATTAAAATAGTAATTTAAATTAATCGTATATTTAAGGCAAATCCGATTTCATAAAGTATTAAAAATAATTATAATAATGATCTATATGAATTAATCTATTCATATCAATGTAGGGGATATATTTTACGTGGTAGAACTATCGACCTCACAGAAGAATCCTCGAGAAAAACCCAACAGTTAAAGTAAATCAGAAACAAGATGGTGGATCAAGGGATAATGTAACTTCCGCTTGCCTGATACCTTAACTTCCGCCACTTCGAAAACACTTCTATGTTGTGGAGTTTACGAAGTTTAGAATAAGGTGATTTTTAAATGTTGTTCCCCGCACATGTGCTATCTCTGGTGCTTCTGGTTTACGCCCGTTTGTAGAATTACAGTCATTTACGTTTTTCCTTGCTAGATTGTTTTAGATGTTTAGAATGTATGATATAAATTATAAACAGTTTTTTATTTTCATTTTAATTCCCTAAAAAATTCCATTACTTAAGGAAATGAATTTTGTGAAGTATTACATAATAAAGCCAAGAGAAGTTTAAAGACTCAGAAAAGAATGAAAGTATTTTACAGAAACCCACTATAATGAACTATTTAGTTTGATATTGTATGGTAATTTTGATATTGTGTTGTAATGTATGGTAAAATTACCAACATTAATTCCGACCATTTAAATAAAAGAAATCTTGAAAACTAAGGTTTTTATTGTTACCAAAATTGAATTATTGTTTTCACTTAGTTTTGTGTAAATTATGATTACACACATTATGGTATTTATAGCATGTAAATCTGTCCCCGTTCTTCATCGAGACCCCAAAAAATCACACATTTGCAGTATATATTATTGGGGACAATAACCGTAAAATATAACTTGAGTGTTCCCGTGTATCTTGTACAAGTTTAGACCCTCTTCCTGATGTAAGAGCGCAGTTGTAGCACATATTTCAAATGGGTAAGCAGTTCCCCGGGCTCCACACAGACGTTTACTGCCTTTTACCACTCCCTTTACACTCCTCGCGTCCGCTCGTATAGCATTCCTTCATGTGAGCAAACCTTACCCAGGAATGTTTTCGTTTCTTTACTTTCCTTCTGCAAGTTCTGAGATTTTAGCTCAGCAATTTTCATTAGGTAACACAAAAAATGCCTTCAATCTCATATTTTGTTAATGTTTGATCAAATATGTCATACCTGATATCTATGTTTTGAATTCTATTGTTGCGTTTTCTTTCTATGATTACTACAGATTCTCTAACATTCTAATAAATCTCTGAATAACTGTTTACACCAAATTTGTGTAAATAGATAGTTACTTCATATATTTAACTTTCCCTTCGCTCTACTATGTTTCAGTATTGTTAAATAAAATTCGAGTTCCTAATGAGTCTGTATCAACAATCTCAATTATTTAGTGGAATTACCATTGAGGGATCTCCTTGAAAGATGTAGTTTGGTCCAGTGGTTTATCCCCTGATCTCATGAATATGGTTTTTGTAATTTGCCTGTAAATGTTAATAAAAGTATACATTTTTAATTATGTTGTGATATAAACGAGATATATATTTTGAATAAATGCAAAAAAAAATAATAATAGAAAATAGCTGCTATCTTTTAACGTTTGATTTGTCAATACAAGTGAACGAAAACATCCACGCTATTTGCAAATACTGTTTCTGCACACAGTTTAGTATAAATGTATAAATAATACGACAGTTTACACAAGCTGGCGTTGTTTTGCAAAAGCACATACTTACATTTTCATATATATACATATATATATATATATATATATATATATATATATATATATATATATATATATATATATAAACATTATGGTTGTCGCCATAAGAGAAATATCGCATAAATTATAAAAATGTACTGTACTGAAATATATACTTTTTAAATATATTATTATAGGAAATATTATTTTTGATCTTAACAGGAGATGGCCCACAGTGTGACAGAAGTAAGGCCTCTTTAATAAGCACACAGTTCGAGATATAATAGTTACAACTAATATTTTATTAAATATACAACTATTCATTCTTTTTTATTTTTAAACCTATAGCAGTGAATATAATCTATTTACATAGCAGAAAATAAAGATTTTTCTTTGCAAGTTAAAACATTATTATAAAGATTAATTTATATAAAATCAATTGAGTAGAACTGCTTACAATAGAGCATAACATATACATTTAACAAAGAGTACACTCTTGTAACTATCTTACAGCTATGTATAATCTTCAAACCATCCTTACTACTAAACAAGACCGTTCTCATCAAGACATGGGTATCACGAGAGCCTCTTGGAGACTGTAGAAAGACTTTCCAATCAAGTAAGCTTTTAAATAGTTTTTAACACTGTTTTACATTTGCTTCCATTTGGTTTTCATTGTAAGTGGATTGTAGAGTTTAGGGCCAAACTAAAAAAACTAGTTTTTTTATGAATTAAGTCTGAATCAGTATGAAATTAGTTAATTTCTATTTCCATAATCGTTATTTAAATGTTGAAACAGATTTTTATTTTGAAAAACTATTTCTAAGCTATTTCGAATGAAAAATAGTGTGTAATGATGATTCTGACAATATATAATAGATAGAGAGTACTTATACAATAGGGGGCACAGCCAGGTTACTTGAGTAGACTGAGCTGTATAGAGGGAGTGGAACACTGAGGGTTGTTGTTCCAAACAATCCTTCCACAATCAGAGCCCCTGACTAAGGACTGTTGTTTACCTTATCTTTATTGTGGCGGTATTCTATCTTAGTTTGGTCATTATAATCCGCTATGCCAGTTACCAATATCCGTTAAAATGTATAGGATGTTATAAGTTCATGTTTATGACAGTGATGTAATGTATAATTCAGTAATATATAATTTATTTTAAATTTTTTTTCAAACTTTTATTTGGTTTCAATTTCTACGTCAGACGTGATTATAATTTAATGCATCTATTGTACAAAATTAAATGCATAAAACAATTTGAAAACCTGCACAAATATTTTTTCTGTGGGTGTATCTATTTCAGAAGGAGTTTTAGCTTAAGAGGATTATTGTAAGTAAAATAATCATTATATGTTTATCAACAAGTGAAGATTAAATATGAACCGTCACTATCAATATTTTAAAAAACCGGATTGTTTTTGTTCCTTTCAGGAGAAACAGTAGTATTATCGAATGGTCTTATATTTAATATAGTCACTTATGTAAGATGTTATATATTTTACAGTAAGACAACATAACTTGGCAAGAAAGCTTTTCTCGGAAACCTCATGAATAATCTAAGCCAATGTAAATATATACGAAGGCCTACTCCAAGTCAAGGGCCAGATCAATTTCCTTACTACTCTTCTTCCTGTTTAGTGATAATGTTTGGTAATATTCACAGTTTACACGTTTTTAACAACTAACAAATAATTTCCTGTAAAAATGGCGATGTTTGCTTAGAATTATATTTGTTGTAAATAAAACATTTATTATGAACAAACATGTTATCACAGAATGTGAAATAATTGTCGATTCCATTTTTCTATTTCTTTTGTCCTTTGGATTTTTTCATAAATATAATATTCCAGAAGTCTAAACTTTTGTACTGCATACAATTGAAGTTTTTCATAACTCATAGAATTTTTATCAGTGCTAAGTTGCTAAGTTCTGGAACTATTATAAACCTTGCTTGTGCCTTTATATGATGGTTTTAATTTTAAGACTTAAGTAGCAATACATCGATTTACCTTTTTGTACCATGATTTGCACCGTTCATTTCTTTAATAATAAATAAATATTAATTGAAAATATATTCGATATAATCGATTATTAATTTTAATGGTATTAAATGTACATTCTGAGTTTCTATAATATATTTAAATTATTAATTTCATTCATAATGCGTGAATTGTACAAATAAAATTACAATTATAAACGTTGTATTACACAATGTTGCTAGTTATAAAAACCGTCCTTATTAGGGTGTTTGTAGGTAGGAGAAGATATGACTTGCGACACTGTGGACCACACAGACTAGAGCTACTGATTTAGCATCGTCTGGTACAGAACAATGCACTTCTCCAGTAATCTGTCTTTGTAATGACCAAACTTGCTGTTGAAACGGTTTTGATTAATTGTGATGTGAAATTTCTTAAACTGTACCACATAACTGGTCAACACGTATAATTAATTAATTACGTAATACTGCATACCTAGCACATCATTTATATTCTATTTCTGATGTAATAACAGATAACTTTTAGGTAATTCGTTAGCGTCTCAGCTAATTTCACCTCAGGGAGCCAGGTTCAATTTCGTGGCGGGTATGGCAATTTCGCACGCTACTAAATAAACATATAGGTACGCCTAGCCTTAAGTAATGTTACAAGCAATTCCGGGCTATAGATTTACCTCTACCGTTCTCAAAAAAGTACTAAAATACTAAAGTAACATACGAGTACAGCCCCAGCATTTTAGTCCGAGGGTCACGACCTCGATTCTCAGGGAGGTCAATATATATTCGCAAAGCGTCTTAGGGTTGTCACTTTTTAAATGTTACAGTGTTACTAACTTCAGTGTCCTTTGCATAGAAAGGATTTACAGTAACATCATATCTTAACATAATTCGTGATTAAATACACTGATTCAATTTAAATTTTATCTTAATAGGCTCCAGATGGTAATACGAATTTAAATAAAAGTGTGTTATATTTTCATGTAATTTTAATTAAATTACAGGAATTTAAATATTTATTATATGAGCATGTCTAACCCAATAAGTCTTTGTTTATTGCACTGTCCATTCATGACCTAAATATTACAAAATATAAATAAATAATAAATTATGCACTTCTTATAAACGTACTTGCTTAGACAATGAAGAACTAATATAAACATTTACTGATTTAGTTTATATGTCTTTTAATGGTGTATTTGAATGGATGGAAGCACAATTATTTGTTTATTTCATTTCATAATATTGTCAGCTATAAAATACAATCGTATTAAGATTTATTCCATATTTGGGAACGTCTGGTACATGACTATGCATTCCACCAGTTGCATGTCTTTGTAATGACCACTTCGTTGTTTTAATTTTAATTAATTGTTACTTTATTAATTTTGCAGCTGTGTGATTTACTGAATTGTATAGAACAATTTTCACAGTATCTGCACTATGCCTTATGTAATTCTACATAACTTGTACTATATTTATGGTATTCCTTATCCAATACTACATAATTGGCACTTAATTTGTACTATTCATTATGTCATACAACATAACTGGTACAGCATAATATACATTATATCTTATGTAATACCACCAAACTGGAACAATTTATATACACCTTTGTACTATTTCTTACGTAATAGCTCTTACCTGGCGTATTATTTTTATTATTACTTACGATATACTGCACAGTTGGGAAACAAATATAGTATTCCTTAATATATACTACGCAACTGACACAGTAATGTTTACACCTCGAAATGTTTAACACGACAGACTTTGTACTAGCACCTCCATACAGCGTATATCGTAAAGCTAGTATCACTTTTGATAAGGATGCCTAGGAACTTTTGCATTTACGAACTAGTACGTCTAGTAGGAAGCATAATTTTAGGATTAAGAGGTTAGGATTAGTTACCGAAAATATCTGATCACATGACGATAAATTTGACATTTTCAATAAATGTTCCCATCTATTATTGTCTGTTCAAGGTTGAACTTATAATATGGATAATAATAAACGTCACTTTTATTCTCAAGCGATATATAGCATTAGTGTTCACTGAAGGAATTGAGATTAATGGACGAAGTGAGCCTTCTGAAATCCATTGATGTCCTCGTGAGGTAGAATGTTATGATATGTGGATCCTGCTTGAATTAGTAGGGTACTAGCACAGCTCTCTAGAGTCATTGATCAATACTTGACCTTTATATCCTTATCAATAATTTACCTTGTAACGTAACAGGTTCTCAGGCGTGACATCTATCTACAATTTCCAGTTAAGTTTTATTGGAGACCATCTAATTGTTATAAATAAAATTCGTTTCACAAATTAAACGTATCAATAGTTCTCTCTGAAATTTAAATATTACATGTTTGTAATTTTGCAATAACCTTACGTTATCCTACAGCATAAGAATTATTACATTAATTAGCTTATTTCTTTTGTATTTTGATGGAAAACCATTGTAATAAATACAGAGATTATTATTATTTTAAGTTATAACAAAAATATTAGTTTTAAAATGCTAGCCCGTAAAATAATGGTATGAATAAATATACAGTCATTACAAAATTAAATATTGCTTATTATAAGTAAGAGATTTAAAAACCTCGCCTTCGTTTTTTGTTGGCATATGCATAAAAACGACATTTAACGCAGTGGTTCCATTTCTTTTGAAAAACTATATAAAAAAGTAACTTTCTATCATTATTTTTATCAGCCACTAATAAGTTAAAAATCTTTTTCATTTTTATTACTAATAATCATATTTTGCACAACCCAAGACCTGAAAGAAGCAAGGACTATGCATGTAACTAACTGTTAACAAAATTGTAACACCAGTATATTTTCATTTAAAGAATGGTATGAGATTTAAATTCATAATCTTTACTGATTAAATATTTGATTCCATAAATTAATAAAATCTGGTGAGTTTTATAAATATAAAGCGCTATGGTGTTTTTATGTGCTATTGTGAGAAAGTAACTTGGATAAAGTTTTGGCTAACCAACAGAGTTTGTCCTAACACTAATAACGCCAATCAGGAGTTCCGGGAATTATTGGAAATGAGATCTAAAGAGATTAACTAAATATTTTCAGAATCTTGTCACTTGATGTTTGTTCGGTAATTCATAATAAAAACTTTAATCCTCACTGTTTACAGGACTTAAATTGAAAAATGATGGGCCTTTAAAAAGTATTTATAAGCATTGTACTTAAGAGAAAGTGTTAAAAGAATTTAATACTGACATATGTTCCAATTTTTATTCGTAGGTGTCCTGTATAAAATGTAATAACAAACAGCAATAAATTGAGATCCAACCCAGTTTTACGGCTATGATGATAGGGTTCTATTTTTTAACGTAATAATATGTTTCTATAAACATATACATACTATTTATATGAATTTGAAAAGCTTTCTTTATGAGAAATATACTTTAATTTACCTCTTTAATTCGCTTAGCATTACAAGCTGCATAAACCGTATGGTCTATTATTATCTAACCAAAATATTATCATAAGGAAAGGGCGAATTGTATTTGTTGCCCAAATTTCAAGACACACCACTGTACCATATTTTTAGTCTGTACACAAATAGAAATATACAATTTTAGTGTGCGGGAGTGAAACAGTTAGCGAATCACTACATTTTATTATAACCAATTAGTAAACATAATATAAACTGTTTTAAGCTCTTTAATAACGTTACTAACCTCATCCATCCTGAAAAACTCAGAGCACTGGAGAAATTGTCTCCTTTGTAAAGACTAAAGGTGAAAGATTTTATACCATTATGGCAGTCTCTTCACTCACAAGAAAATAGTAGCGCCCAGTAGTGAGAGGTGTCTGCTACACTGACACTGAGAGGTTTACGTTTCGTTTATTTGCATCTACTTCGGTCGTTGTATCTGTTGGATTTTAATTCATAATGTTTTATACTGTGTATTATTAATATCAATTGTGTGTATTTTCATTAATAATAACATTAACTGTGTATTATTTTAATTTGTACTGCCGTCTAAATTAAAACAATTAAAATGATGATTTCGTATAAGCTTTGCTATAACATAAATTAAATAATATTTAATCTAAATAATGCTTAATCTATTTAAATAATAGATTTTTACATGAAGAAGGTATTGGTGTCCCTAGGTATTTAAAATAATAATAACTTATTTCAATACAAAATGTATTAATCAGGTTCTATGTTGCATTTCAAAGGCATTTAATTACAACGATATGAATATCGTTATAAGCCTTTGCTTTGTTGATAAAAATCGTCATTACTGATGGAATGCTAGAAAGGATAATAGTATTTCGGACATTGCCATCGTTGTATGTTACAACATTTATAACACTGCATTTTTAGATCTGCACTTAGATCTCATCCCCAGGTGAATAACACATAAACACCTCAACACATAACTACAATCTAGTAAAATAAATTATTTTAATCAAGATTGTAGTTATGTTATTCACCTGAGGAGAATATATTTATGATCTCAAAACGTAGTGTTATACATTATATATTATGTATAATATACATATATATATATATATATATATATATATATATATATATATATATATATATATATATATATAAGTAGATATGAATATGCCGGTTCTAGACCACTTTTGGGACAGTCAGAAAATCAATGTAAAATACTGTCCACTGAACCATAAACAAATCTAATAAAATCTAACAGGAAAGCACGAATGTTAAATAACCGAATCTTTAGCTGTTTTACTGTTCAATGTTTGCTTCTACATTTATAAGCTGTTTTAATGAAAAAATCAAAAAATCTTAATAAAAAATCTTTATTCTACAAAGTTAATTGTAACACAGTCTTTATCTTTAATAGTCTTCTTTCCAGTAACAATCAAGTGTAATTTTTCATTTTTGTTTAATTCTTTAATCTTTTTTTCATCCAAAACAGTCAAAAATCTGTTCGGCAAGTGTACTTTACAATCTTCCAACTCGGCAATTATTGTCATCCCGAACTTATCTTTCATTTTCTCCAAATTCAAGATTCTATGTTTCTTCCTTTCTTCCAATTCATTTAACTTCTTATACTCTTTAAACTTGCATTCACCAATATCATTTAACTCTTTCAAGAACTCCATTTAAATAGAAAAAATTTAAAGACGGAAAAAATGAAATTTGCTAACAATCACTCGAGAAGTCAGGGAGAATGTGAGTAAAACCGCATTCTTTTCACGAGGTTCTTCGTTTAATTTCTCCAAATGTACTATAAAATCATCAAAGATTTCAGGCTTAAAATCGTAATCAAATTCAATATCCAAATAGTGAAAGATTATAGGTAAAATCTTTTCATAATAAACGTGTGTATTTAAACCTACAAACCTAATGTATTCTTTGAAAAGGAAAATAATTTTGTCAACGGTTCCAAGAGATAAGTAAAAATTTTTGTTCTTTTTTCTAAATTCTGAGACAAATTTTGTTTGCTTCTTATCTCCATATTGTAATTTTCTAAGCAGATTATTCAAATGTGTTAGCTTATTTCGAAATTTCTTAGGTTTAGGTCTTTCATACAAAATTAAATTACAATCTCTACAAACTAATCTTTTATCAATAATTTCTCCTCTATTATAACACTTGTAACAGTTGGCATTATACTCTTCCATTTAAACAAAAAGATTTTTTTATAAATGGAGATTATGGAACTAAGTCTGCCGAGATATAAATTTTTTCAGCGCAAATGTTTATGTTTACATTTCTACAACAGAGATAAATAGAAATAATTTCATTCTACTGTACAACTATTTAGGATATTTTGTCTATGATTACAAAGATTATTCCGGAAGAAATCGAGATTTTTCATCAGCGAAAGAGTATATTTTTGAAGTTTTAGAAGGAATGAAAGAGAATAATATGAACATCATCAATTATTGTTAAAGACATACAAAATGAGTGTTGTTAGTGTGCGTGTTTTTGCGATATCTACTTAACTTCTAAGAAATTGGGAATGGGAGAAGAAGAAAGGTATCATATATTTTATTTCAATCAACTGTAGATTTGTGACGTCTGCTGTGAGCGTTTGTACCACTAACGCTTGACCTCGAATCTCATTTTATTGAAACATGTGAGAGGCGTTTGTGTCACTAACGCTTGACCTTGCTTTGCACACGCCGTGTGTGGTACAAGGACAGTAGTGACACCAAACAATGACCTTGCTTTTCTCACGCCGTGTGAGACAATGAAATCACTGTAAAAACACTTAATTCTGTATTACAAATGAACACTTTACATCACTATTTTCACACAATGTTTTATCACAGTTTAGAATGTCTACACAAATTCACAATCTTCTTGTAACGTCTTTCTTCGAGTCCCAAATATAAAAGTAACTTATAAAATATAATAACACTATGAATGGCAACGCCCAGTGGAACACTTCACTTCACTTTTAACAAGAAACACAGAACATCACACAATCTTCTTACTTCATATAAAGTCTATATCTTCTTTCTTCAACTTGCAAATACATTAGAATCTTCTAATTGATGATATATCTTGTTAAATTTCGTTAAAATAGAGGAGGATCAAGCATGACTGACTATACGTGGCCAACGCCCATGATGAAAATTTTTTCCGTGCGATAAACGATTATGAATATCGAAGTTTTATCGATAATAAAAATCGATGGTTACAATCGATATTAGAACTGTTATAGTTTCCAATGTATATTAAATAAGTGAATATCAATATTTATTTCAAACCTTGTTGTTAAAAAACCACTCAACCGATTTTAATGAAATTTGGTACACATATAGTAAATACTTAACTCTTTCGACTTAACTTATCCATAAGGGTGAAATCATCCCCTATTTCTTAATATTCAAAGAAAAATAAAAAATTTTATCGGAAAAATCTGAAACTTCAAAAACAAGCGAGTTCAACTTAAAATTTCATGAAAATAACAAAATTTTCAAAATCTACCCCAATCATCCCTTATCTTTAAACTCTTATATCTCGAGAACTATTGGAGCTTTTTTGATGAAATTTGGTATATAGGATCAGTAAATATTAAAGTATTTTTTAAAATCACCACTTCCGGTCCATGACCTTGAAATAGTTTTTTTCCTAATATCATCCCTATTTTTCAAAATTTTTTAATGCAATTTAAAATGTAAACTTTTATCAATGTCTTTAACAATTCTGTAAAGTTTTAAAACTATCCGACGAATAACGCGATTTTTACTGAATTTCTCTAATATCGTTCTTAATCACATCATAGGCTAAAAATTTCTCAGAGACAACAACCACATAACAAATCGCGTTTGTAACAGCTTTTTGAAAATCCATATTGATAATTATATCGTTCTTTGAACCAGAAATATTTGTCAAACTCTTTGTTGTATCAATGACATAAATAGGTCTATTCGCTAAAAATTCTTTAGGATTGTAATACATTTCCTTATTATTACAGTAAACTTTCTTAAAATCTTGATACATCTGATACATGATTCTGAAAAGACCTCCTGAAATGTTTAAATTTTGTAATTCATCTGGATAATAAGAACCGTTCAATTTTACTCTGATATTTTTTACATCCAAACTATCAAACTTTGAAGGATTTTTTTCTTGATTATTCTGTCTACCTGTTTGAAAACCTATAATAACGAACTTGGGATTGAAGATATTTCTATAAATGTTTGTAATATCGAACGAATAAGTTGTTCCGGAAATACCTTTTTGTTCAATACATTGCCAATCTAGAAAATTAAACATAATGTTTTGACTTTTTGTAATTTCATCAATCAACCTAATTTTACTCGTGGTTTTATAATCAATCATTGGAACTCTAATAAAAAAATCTGTAATTGTTATTTTTCCATCAACAGGCATAACATTTCCAGTTGCAGTCTTCAGAATCACATCATCGTCTTCTGCTCTTATAAAACTTAGATAAAATCCTCCTTTATAGATCGGAATAGTAACATTTTCAAAAAATCCTAATCCAAAATGAGATAAATTTCCAGCTGCTTCAAAAACACCAAATTTAAAATCTGATTCAAAGCCATTAGAAGTTTGAGAAATAACATCACTTTTTGAATACGAAATAGTTCCTTTAATTGTGCTTAATTGGCCACAGTTTTCGACTTCTTCTATCAATTTATTGTGTTTTCTTACTTCAATCTTAGAAAATAAAAACGGTATAAAATTATCGATTAATCTAACATTATCAGTTCCAAGATATGCTTGACCATCTTGTTTTGTTAAAGTTCCAGAAATATAAAACTGGAAGTTAGACGAGCAAAAGTTATCTCCAAAATCAATATTAAACTCAGTTCTTTTATTCGGTTCATTCAAATGTTGTTTACTAATTGGATAGAAATTTTTAAACTCCGCCCTTTCAATATCACTAGCATATTTTCTGTAGTCCGCCATTTAATAAGACAAATTTTAAACATCGTGTATCATTTTTTCATCGATCTAATGTACGTTTTTATAAGAAAAGATATAAATTTTAGTAAAATAATTAAAAAGATTAGAGTCATTTTTAATTATCTACTTCGTCATATTCAGGATTCTCTTCCTTAAATTTTGCGATCTCGGTCACATATTTCAATAAAATCTGCACAGGATAGTAACCGCTATCTATAATATTATTCCAATCAACTGTATCTTTATTTTCATCCAAAAACTTTATACTCAAGTGTTGATAGAGACAAAGAACAGACATATGATCTTTTAATTGATAATGTATATTTTCTTGAATGAACTCTGATGATAAAGTTTGATATTTAGCAATGTTATACCAATTCAATTTGTTTACGTATAATCTCATCATATCTTCGGATAATTCATATTTTTGAGAAATGTCATCCCAATGTTCTTTTTTCAAATCTCTTTCGTGTTGCATGATAAAAAGATCGAAAGCACTGTAATGTCCCGCCATCTCTATTTATTAAGAAAAAATTTCAAAATCAAGTTTTTATAAATTGGCTCTTTTTAGCGTTACATTCAGCACATTTTCCCGAAATTCTTTTAACTCCGTTAATGTTTGCATAGTATTTTATATCGTTTGTTGCAGTTTTTTCTTTACATCTCACACAATATATGAGCGCCATTTATATAAGGAAAATTAGTCATCGTAACCACCTAATCCATTAAATCTGTTATCAATATTTTCAAAAGTTTTATTAACATCTTCTTTAAATTTATTAAAGTTTTCTTCTAGTTTATTTACTTTATCGAGATATAAAGAGTATCGATCATCTATACTTTTAAGTAATTCATTATTATGTGTTATTTGCTCATTTAAACGTGTACCAAAATCTTCAAAAAAGTTTATTTTCTCATTGAAATGTGTATCAAAATCTTCCAGAATTTTGTTAATTACTTCACCAACTAATACATTAACACTATTTTTATATGTATTAAAGTTTTCTTCTAGTTTATTTACTTTATCAAGTAATTCACCAACATCGTCTACTGATCTTCTATTTCTGGCTTCTAACTTGTCATAGACTTCTGTTGTAAAATCTTTAACATGCTGTTTATGATTCTCATAATTTTGTTTTAGTTCATTAAACATTTTAATAGGATCTTCTAATTGAATCATTACAACAACATCAAATGGATTAATTCCTTTACTAACACCGCTAATTCTTTTTCCTTTAAAATCTAAGGCATTTTTAACATTCGGATCATGTAAATCAACAATATCGATGTTTTCTGATAATTTTAGAGGTTTTAAAATTTGTTCTTTAACAACAACATCATGTTTGTCAATACCAGGTCGAACACCGACAATTCTTTTCTTATTAGCCAAACTAACATAATTCTTTTCAACTTTGATCGCTTCAGTAATTTCATCAGCTTTTTCGATGTGAGACATTAAATTGGTAAATAATTTTTTTACACCATCATCAACTTCTTTTTCCAATGTTTTTATTTTATCAGCAACTTCATTTGAACTCATGAAATTTGCAAGTTTGTTATCATATTCTGCTTTAAAATCTTCAATCTCGACAGCAAACATATCTGAATCTGGAAGGTTTTGTAATACATTTTCTAACTTGTTATCAAACTCATTTCTCAAACTATCAAAATTCAAACTATTATCTACATTTTGAATAATTTGTGTTCCAAATACGTCAAAAATATTTTGTGAATCCATATTTATTAAGCAATAATTTGTTAACAACTTCTTTAAAATCTTTACCATTACTCAGTTCATTCAAAACAAAAACACATAAATGACCACAAATTGGGGGATCTTTGTAGTCTTGAATTTGAGAATCGTTATAATAAACGCTTGATTTTTTCAAATATTTAATCAATTCTATAGGTGGTTTGTCCTCAATTCTTCCATACGAATCAAAATAAAACGCAATCTTATCATTTTTATAATAACAAATCCAATGTGTTCCACTTCCCATAATCGAGTCTAAATTCACAATTCCACATTCAAATTTCTTAACTTTTTCAGGTAATGTATCTCTCATGAAGATTCCTCTAAAATGTTTAATATTTTTGCAGATTTCTTCCAATTCCCCGAATGTTAAAGGTTTAAATTTTTTTTTCAATGTTTGATTTCACGTAATTCAAAGTTTTTTCATCTAATCCAGATCCTGTAACATCTTCCAACTCTTTATCTAACCAATTTAAAATGTTTCGAACAATAGGAATCACATCTTTTTTAACGATTGGAGCAGCTTTACGAACATAAGGAACAACATTTTTAACAACTGGAATATTTTCTCCAAAATCTAATAAATCTTTCAAAAGTCCACCATTTTTAAGTTCTTTCAACTGATTATAAGAAAATTCTATTCTGGTTACTTTATTGTTTTTCTTATGTTTTTCGAGTTTATTGTATTGTCTATTTGTTAAAAATATCTTATCTTCGCCATTTTTTAGTTGATCTATTTTAAATTGAATACTAACGGGTATTTTCTTCTTAAAAGCGGATTTTATTTTTTCTTTCTGATTTTTGCTGAAATTTACATTCACCTCCATTTATATAGTTAAAATTTCAAGTTCTCTTCGATTCCCATTCCTAGTTTTCTCTTCAAAAACATTGCTCCAGCTGTTGGAAGCGCAACAAATCTTTCACCTAAACTAGCATCTTTTGATAAAAATCTATCCATTGCCTTATCTTGCAAAACTTTATCTGCGATATGTCTGGAATTTGTGTCTCTATGTTTTGCATAAAAAATATCGTGTTCCATAGCAGCTTGATCTAATTTATTTATACCAGGATCTCCTCTTTTTAGTCTTTTTTCGAGTTTTGTGCCAGGCCCCAGATACTGATAAGTTGGTACGTGTAATTCAAAAGGTAAATTGTTGATAAAATCATTCAAAAGTCCACTACCGTCAATCATAGATGAACTTATTGCCGGCAAAACTCGTTTTAAATATTTAATTCCATCAGGTTTTTCAATCATTTCGTCAAGTTTGTTCGAAATAAAATCTTTAATCGCTTTCTTTTCGTTCAAAAAATTGTTGTTTCCAGCCTTTTCTTGAGCATAAATATAATTAATAATTCCATCGAGTTTTGTCAAATCGTCGATATATCTGTACTCAATCTTATTATCACTGTATTTTCTCACACCTGATCCTTCGATTCGTTTTTCCCAAATTGGTTTAATCAAATTGAGATATTTTTTACCTTTACTTGACTTTGGTTTCTTAGTTGATGGATCATTATTTTTGTAAATTGAATCAGATTTCCATAAAATTTTAGTATACTTTTTCAAGTCTTCTTCAGAATATAAACCGTCTTTTGGAACATCAGTGCCTGTTAATAATCTCCATAAACCTTGAGTTCCTTCATATGTTTTTCATTAATAATGATATCATTATGCTCAAAATTCACGGGCAAATTTCCAATCATAAAACTTTTCTTTTTTCTGTCCCAATACAAACCAAATTTATCATCCTTTGCTCTAGGAAGAAATTTTTTACCAATTTCACCAATTATTATATCCGTTGTTCCAGGACTTATTGGTTCAACTATGGTAGAGTCTTCAATGATTCGAGGTCTAAATGGTGTTGAAGATGGTAATTTTGGCAATTCAAACTCAGATTCTGGTATCGAAATATCAGCAAATTGTCGTACAACTGGAACCAAATTCATCAAATTTTGATTATCGCTTAAAACATTTTCAATTTTGCCCTCAACATTTTTTATTGCAGATGTTACAGGTTGATTAATTTTTTGAATAAATTCTTGTTCTTTTTCATCAATTCGAATCTGTTCTTTAAATTCTTTGATTAATTTCTTTTCTATTTGATCAAGTTTTTTTGCTTCTTCTGAAGTTACGTTCGCCATTTATTTAGGAAAATTTTGAAACGTAAACGTGGAACGTGGAAACGTGAACACGAAACGAGAACACGAAACGTGGAACGTGAAACACGAACGTGAAACACGAACGTGAAACGTAAACACGAACGTAAAACATGAACGTGAAACGTAAACACGAACGTGAAACATGAACGTGAAACGTAAACACGAACGTGAAACATGAACGTGAAACATGAACGTGAACGTGGAACGTGAACGTGGAACGTAAAAACGAGAACACGAAACGTAAACGTGAACGTAAAAACATGAAAACAACTAGATTATCACACGTTTATATTGGAAAATTTATTCAAATATTTTCCATTTTTAGGCTTCAAAGTTAGATTAATAGTTAAAAATCCATAGTCTTCTTTCCAAATTTTATCACACAATTCATTAAAGTGGTTTTAAAACTCATATCAGATCCCACATAATTGTTGTAAATCTTTCTCGAATAGTGATCGTCTTGCTTAAAAACACACAACATATTCAAATTATTTCTAATAACTTGTTTATCAACCTTTGAAAAGCATTGGGAAAGATAGATACAAGATATGTTTTTGTGACGGGGACATTACGAAATATTCCTTAATAACGTCTTGATTTTCTAAAATACAATCATCAAAAACGATTAACGAATTGGGTTTACATTCGCTTAACGGAACTATGTCCTCAGAAGCATTATAAAAATATGATATTTTCTTACTTAAGTTCTTCTCAATATTTTCAAAATCTTTCTTGTAATTTTTTATAGGCGTCTTGTTCTAAAGATTTACTAAAAACATACAAATTGGAATAAGGAATCAACCTATTGTAGATAAAATTCAATAGTAAAGTTGTTTTTTTTTTCCACAATCCACTTGAACCAACAATTAACAATCTGATTGGTTGATCTTTCTTATTTTCTTCAAACGTTTGAAGTTTTATCTGATCTTTTTGCTTTAAAAATTTCTCCATTTAAATAGAAGATTTTCATCTTGAAGCAACGCTTGCGAAAATGAAGCTGTTCAAGTTGACTTCAGAAAGCTCTAAATTAAGTTTTTAAACTTGGAACATCCTATACACTTAGAGGAAGAATCAAATTATTTTATCGGTTTAAGCGGTTTTTATTCTGACAATTTTGTAATAAATATTAGTGAAAGTTCTCCTTATTGTATAGGATTTAGTGAGAAGAACGTAACAAAATATTATGGTTTTAAACAAAGGATATTATACTTTCGATCAAATTAAAAATTCCCTTAAAAATTATCTGAAAACATTCAAACAATCAGATAAATCTTTAAACTTTGACCGAAAACAAGTTTGAAATGCAAAAAAAATTATCTCTCTAATAAAAATTCAAATAAAAATCACCAGTAAGAATAATGTTTTCAGCAATTATTGTAGATTTGTTAGGGTTTGTTCAAGAAACTATTGAGCCAAATCAGGTATATTTAGGAAATAAAACGCCAAAATTTAGACCGTTCGATGTAATTGAAGTACATTGTAATCTCGTTGAACCTAGTTTTGAAAAATCATACCGAACATTTACACAAAGAATCTGAAATTTTGTACACTTTTTTCCCAAATTGTTGCTTATGGATCAAAAATCAGTGAAAAACCGAATGAAATCGATTATATTCCAATTAGAAAAAATATTAAAAGAATTCAAAAAAATCGTTCTGACTATTCAAGACTCTGAAGGAAATCTATTAAATAATGAGAGTAAAACAACAATATATTTAAGATTGAAAAAGGAATAAAAATGAGTTGATGATGATGACAAAATTCAATATTTTTACTTAAAAAACAAGGGGCTATTCGAATGGCCCCTTAAACAATCTTCATCCTGACACTGTTTTTATCAATGAATCTGGCCTTCATTCTCAAAAATAAAAATTACTAGTTAAATTTCTTTTCTATCTAAATGGAGTCAGTTGTAGACCTACTCAATAATCAACTTAGATTTTAAAAGCAAACATATCTTTACAATTGTTGACGAAAATAATGAATTTTGGGTTTAAGGCTAAAGATGTTGCAGAAAATATTGGAATTTAAAATTACGAGACAAGCTATCATAGATCATGTTAAAGAAAAATACAAAAAAAGCTTTGAAAACATAGATTCTGACAAGGGTATCGAATCGCGACTCTTACAAAAATTACATCCAGACACTATTTTCATCAATGAAACCAGGCATATATTCTTTAATACTGAAATCTAAAATGAAGATTGCAGAAACGTTTTCAAAATTGGGTTTTAGAAAGAAGAAGTTTTACCGAGTATTAGAAAATATGGCGAGTACAAACTTGAAAACGAAAATAAGCAGTTAAAAGATGATGAAATAAAACAGTTACAAATTAAAGATGAAATGAAATCATTGAAAATAGAGAATCAAGAATTGCGAATGGAATTAATGAAGAGAGATATGGTATGTAAAGATTTTGATAAGAAAAAAAAACACCATGTTTTTGTGTTAATTAAGAAGAATCACATGTGGGAATGGCCTTATTACGTTATCAGAGCTCAGAAACGAGAAATACCAAACCGATTAAAACATCTAAAAATAAATTATCCTGAATTAGAGATTTTGTTCATTGATGACGAACCAAATTCTATCAATCTGTATAACCAAATGAAAGAATCTTTGAATATTTTATACAACGGAAATCATTTTACTACAAATATGGCAGAATCTCGACTGATTTATAGAATATCTAAATTACACGTATGAAAATGTTTCTAAATTTTACTAAAAACTCTCGATTTATTATATTTTGTTTGTAAATGTTTAGCATAAAACTAGGTAACACCATTGTAGAATTCTTTTTTTCATATTCACAAGGCATTTCGTTTTTATAACTTTCGCTGAAAATTTTTTTAGCACAATCTTTGCAAAAAGCATCTTTTCTATCTTTACTATACTGCCAGTTATTAAATTCAGAAATATTTTTAATTTCTTTACAAAAGTAACACTTTTTCTCTTCTAAAGTTAATTTGTTCATTTTATCGTATAATTCCTTACAATAACAGTCTTTTCTATTCTCTTCTTGACACTTTGTACATTTCTTTTGAGACTCCATTTATATAGAAAAAATTATTACACGATGAAAATGTTAAACTCTTGAATTATGATATTTTGTTTGTAAATGTTTTTGATAATTATTTAACCATTTTATAGTTCTTCCACGTTCACATTGAGTATCTTCATAATATAATCTATGGTGATTCTTCTTTACACAATCTTTACAATATGAGTCTTTCTTATCTCTACTATAGTGATCACTATTAAACTCTGAAATTTTTTTAGTTTCTTTACATTTAAGACATTCTTTATCTTCCAAAGTTAATTTTTCTATTTTATCATATAATTCTTTATGATATTCCCTTTCACAATCTTTGCAATTATAATGCATTCCATCTTTCCTATTTTTATCTTTATAAAATTCATTTAAATCTTTAAATTCTTTGCACTTTGTACATTTCTTTTGATGCGCCATTTATATATAGAAAATTTATATTACAGTTTTGACTTCTTCAATTCATATTCATAAAACTTTCCGGTTATTTCTTCATTATTTAAATCTTTTATACTATAAGTTACAGGATCTGTGTTATTAATTTGATAAATCACAAAGATTTCTCTTGACCAATTGTTCTTATATTTGTTCGAAAATGTTTGTTTTTTACTAACAATTCTTACATGATCATTGACTTTAAATTTAGTTTTCGTGTGAATTTCAGGTGGAACATACTTGAAAACGGTCTCTAATAACTCCTTTTCTGCATCCTTATCTACGTCTTTCGGTTTCATTTTGATTGTGCTGTGAACTGTATCGTTATAATTGTTTACGATTTTTTGAAGAATATCGATCCATTTAAAGTTTTTATTAATCTCAAAAATTACTTTCATTCTCTCATTTTGAGTTCTGTTATATCTCTCTACAATACTTGATTTCTCTTCGTTTTCAGTATGATAAATCTTAATGTTGTATTTCCTCAAAACATCGTTAAATTCTTTATTTTTAAACTCTAAACCCTTATCTGTATGAAGTAGGTTAGGAGGTTTGTGATTGATCCTTATGGCATCTTTTACTATATCTTCGAAAGCTTTTGAAATATCCTTGCCGTTTTTTCTGTTGATAGCTCTTGACCAAGCATATTTTGAGAAAGTATCAATAACATTTAACATATACTTAAATCCATCATTTTGATCTGAATAGTTAGACATTATAACTAAATCTGCTGCCCATAAATCGTCAATTCCTAATGTTATAATTTTTCTCTTTTTAAACTTTTTTCGTACTGGTGCATGAATTTCTCGAGCTTCAATCTCTATCTCATCTTTAGTCTTCAATTCTTGCTTAACAGGTTTTGGATTTGGATTCTTTATAAACTTACTCTTGTTTGTCTTACATTTTGAACATTTTGCAGCAATTCTATACAATCCATTTTGAGTTTGAACGATTTTTGAATCTATATTTTTCGTTTTCTTTTTACACTTGTGACAGTGAATTAAATCATCTTCCATTTACATATCAAAGTTTCCAAGTTTATTTAATTCGTCTAATATATCAGATTTTGCTTCATAGCCATACGGTACTGTATCGATCTTATTTTCTAGGACAATTCTCTTATCATCTTTAGCGTTCAGTGCTAACTTGTTTATGGTAACTGTGTACAACTCATGTTTGTAGCTTTTGATTACTGTCATCTCCCTAAATTCTTCTTTATCTTCGAACAAACATTTCTTCAAGTTTTCGATATTTATTGTTTTATTTACAACGCTTCTCTTAATCCCTTTGCATCTTACTGGATTTTTATCTAGATATTTGTACGAGTACATCTTAGACCTTAAACCACAAAATTCTTCTAAAACTTCGCTATTTAACTCATCTTTGAATTTCCCTATTACCTTCTTATTTTTAGTAG
This sequence comes from Homalodisca vitripennis, assembly GCF_021130785.1. Lineage (NCBI taxonomy): Eukaryota > Metazoa > Arthropoda > Insecta > Hemiptera > Cicadellidae > Homalodisca > Homalodisca vitripennis. The sequence goes on along the minus strand of NC_060209.1, from coordinate 92,630,581 downwards.
TGAAACATTCATGATCTTTTGGATAATCACTTGTATCAAAGTCATCTATATTTTCTTTAATAATTTTAAAAGGATCTCGTTTCAATTCTAGAAAATAACTGTCTGTATCCATGTAACACAGATTCAAATCTGGATCAAACTTCTTTAATTTGTTGTAATAAAACTCGTACATTAGCAATTTTGAGAGGTCGAGAACTGAAAATCCTATGTAAATCGGTTTGTTAAATTTAACCTTTTGTTTGTACATGTGACTCGCTATACAGTTGTCGTCAAAGATGTTAAAGCATTTGAAATTTGTTTTCTTAGCTTGTTTCATTGAAAATTCTTCATTTCCAAGCTTAATATCACATCTGTTTCTCACATTTTCCATAGATTTTCCAAAAACTGAGTTGTTCATCAGCTTATAAAAGTCCTTTTCAAAGTCGCTTGTAGCTTTGGTTCTCATGTTTGTGTTAAAATCAATGTATTCTTTCATAAAAGGCTTCTGATCGAATGCAATAACTCTATTCACATGTTTCAAAATCATACCTTGTTCCAAATAGAACTTCAAATTTCTCGAATGAACAACGTATTCAGTTTTATCCAGTAGAGTTGTGCAAAGTTTGTTTTTAAAATGTTCTGGAGCAAGAGGTAAATCCTTGTGATGTTCGTGTAAATTTGTTGGATATCCAAGATCGACTTCGAGAATATAGCCATAATCTTCGTCGCCAGTGAGTTCTAAAATTGTTTCTTGCCACTCTTCTTTTGTATACGTTTTAGGATCCATCCACTTGATATCATGCAGTTTTTGCATTAGGCCATACCCATAAAGGTTATTAGCATCAACGTATAACAAATAGTTTTCGGGCTTTGTCTTATCAAAATCTTTTAAATATTTGTTATTTGCTTTCACATATCGCTTAATACATTGAGAAATACCTCCACGAATACCTTTTTCAATCATTAAATACATATCGTAATCGTTTATCAGCTGAAGCTCAATTTTCGTTAATTTTAACATTGCATCCCATGCGAGACTGGGAGCTGTTAGATAGTGTGCCGGATCGAGTTTATAGCAATTCAAACAAATATTCCTAAAATTTTCAAAGATATCAGCGAGCAATAGAACATCTTGAATGTTATAGAGATCAGAGTAATTTCCTAGATTTTTCTCTTTTAATTTGTTCCAAACATTTAAGTAGTGTTGAAAATCTTTCTCAGATATGCTCTCGTCTGTCAAAAGTGAATAGAAATCTTGAATTGTCAGCTCTTCTTTGTAATCAAGTTTTTCAATACTATCGATAAATTCATAGGGAAATATTCCTTTTCCAGATAGAATTTTAAAGATTTCTTCTTCGTCATTTGGCTGTCTTTCTATAATTTCATTCAGTCCATCCTGTATAAAATGATTTGTATGTTTGAAGTCTTCTCTCTTTAGATTTTTAGCTAACTTTTCTATAGACGAGGCCATGAATCTGAACGTGTCTACAAACGAAAACTTGATGAATTTTCTTGGCTTATCACCTTCGAATTCATATCCATATCCTGAATTTACAGAATAATTTATATATTTTTCATCGGTGTTTGCAATCAAATCAACATTTCCATATTGTTTAGCCAATTCTTTTATGTACAAATGCGTATCGTAATTAGACATATTGTGACAGAAAACGGGAATATTCTGAGGAAATTTCAAATTCAGATTACAAATTCTATGAGCTGCACCTCGAAATTTTCCAGTCAAATGACAGTGATCTCTGCATTTTTTGAATGCATCATAAGCAGAACTCCAATTATCTGGTAAAAACCCTAAAGTTTTTTCAGTGTCTTGATACGATATTTCTTCACAAATGTGGCAAAGATTTGAATTTTGATACGAAATTTCTTCTTCGTCAGTCAATTTCATGGGCTTCATGTTCTTTGAATTATATTTTTTAGCTATGTACTTCGATAATTTATTGAGTTCTTCAAACAATTTTGCAGGAACGTTCGGCAACTCTTCTTCATTTTTTGCTCGATAACATATCGGCTTGTACATACGATTGGTCACATTAGACACTAAATATAGAGTAAAACCATAAGGAATATGCTTCTGAATCTTGGTTGTAGTCGATTTTTGCGGATTGTTTTTGCATGTGGGAATCTTCTCTAATATGCTTTCAAAATCCATATAAATAACGTACGGATGGCTAAATTTCTTTTGGTAATTGGTAAATTTAGTTGTTTGACCCGGAAACGGCATAATTGGCTTGCAAACTTCATGTTGCTTACAAATTTCTAAATGATCTGATAAAGCACTATATTTGTAGAAATGGCTTAAACATCTTCGACACAAGAACGTCTTGTGAGCATTTTTTGATATCTGTGAACTCGCTAATCTACTTAAATCTGTTATCAAAACATAATGGGATTTATCATCTTGTTTAACATACAATAAATCAACTTCTAACTTGGCGTCATAAACTTCTGAAATTTGCAACGGTACTATGTGTAGTTTTTCATCAAAAGTATAGACATTTACAGACATTTTCGGATACTTGTACTTTGCTTTGCTGCTTCGTTTTTCAAATAATTGTATATCTTTTAAAGACATAGGATAGTCGAATCCAGAAAATATCTCATCGTTCACGAATTTTTCGTATTGTTTTGCTCTGTCAACATGAGTCTCGGGTTTTTCAATAGCACATCTTATTGAGTAAATAAAGCAAAAATCATCTCTATTTTTTATATTTATACAAGCTTTTTTATCTTTGATATTCTTTGGTAAATCGATGTATGATCCTGCATTCATCATTTCGTGTTTGTTAAGGCTCAAAACTAGTTGTTTACAACTTTTAAATGTCCATCCGGAACCTTTATTTGGATTATTCGTTTGTTCTCGATGTGTTAATTTATTAAATTGCTTAGTAATAAAGTCGTTTACGTCAAAGATTTCGTCTGCTTTGATAGTAAAATACATTAGACATGTTTGCGGTTCACCATTCACTAAAGTTCGTTCGTATTCACATTCCAAAGAGAGATAGCCCTTCATATTTTTAACATTTTCTTGAAATTTTTCTATTAAAATTTTAATTTCTGGGCGCAAAATAGAAAGATATTTGTAAATTGACATGAAATTGTCGTTCAAATTTGTTAAAATGTATTGCTTAAATAGACCGTGTATTGAGGATAAAACTTCTACATCAATGATATTTTCAGGTTTCTCATTAATCGTTTTATCAATTTCTTCGATCATTTCTGACTTAGTTTTGTCGTTAGTTTCGATAGCCAATTTTTCAGCTATTGAATGAATTTTTTCATCATTAAATAGATTGAGATCTTTTTTACTTTCCTTAAAATTTTTCTTTAGTTCACGCAATTCTTCTATATTATACATGTTTTGGTGATCGGCAATTTGATTTTCTTTAGCCCAAGTCCTCAAATAATTCAATTCTTTATTATAAATTTCTTTGTTCTTCAAATGATTTTTCGAATTGTAATGACGAGTATAGTGATGTTCAAAAATGTCTTTTTTGCAGTATGGGCACTCTATCTTTTTCCGCTCCATATTTAAAGAGCAAAAATTTGTAAAATTAAATTTTGAGAAGTAGTGATTTTTGACACAAATCAGCACAATTTCTGGTCAAATGTTTTCAGATTGTTCTATTTATTATAGAAAAATCTTTTAACTAAATTTAGTTAAAAGATTTTTCTATAATAAATGGCAGCGCTGTTACAAGAGTTGAATAAGGTTGGTGAACTAAGATTCAAAGAATATAAGAAATTAGTGGAATTGGAAGAAAAAAAGAGATATAGAATCTTGAATTTGGAGAAAATGAAAGATAAGTTCGGGATGACAATAATTGCCGAGTTGGAAGATTGTAAAGTACACTTGCCGAACAGATTTTTGACTGTTTTGGATGAAAAAAAGATTAAAGAATTAAACAAAAATGAAAAATTACACTTGATTGTTACTGGAAAGAAGACTATTAAAGATAAAGACTGTGTTACAATTAACTTTGTAGAATAAAGATTTTTTATTAAGATTTTTTGATTTTTTCATTAAAACAGCTTATAAATGTAGAAGCAAACATTGAACAGTAAAACAGCTAAAGATTCGGTCATTTAACATTCGTGCTTTCCTGTTAGATTTTATTAGATTTGTTTATGGTTCAATGGACAGTATTTTACATTGATTTTCTGACTGTCCCAAAAGTGGTCTAGAACCGGCATATTCATATCTACTTATATATATATATATATATATATATATATATATATATATATATATATATATATATATGTGTGTGTGTGTGTGTGTGTGTGTGTGTGTGTGTGTGTGTGTGTGTGTGTGTGTGTGTGTGTGTGTCCGATAAAATATATATAATTATTATTAATATTTTGTGTAAATTGATATATCATTGTATGCAAGTATCTCAAGACTGAAAAATGACGAAAAATTGATTCTCAACTTATCCTTATATGAAAGCGGTCTCTATGTCATAAAAACACAATATCCAACAGGTAACATAGGTGAATAATTGATCAGACCACAAAGTGCGACAATAGTTCCAGAAGTTGCTAACCGATAGCAATCGCGGGAGTTTGCAACAACTTTAACTTAATGGAATCCAAAAGTTAGCTCTCCATGTTTATTTTTTCACATCCAAAGCCACGCTACCGTCCGATAGGCAAAAGTGTGAAACTTTCTTATACTCAAGATGGAATTTATAATCTGGGACAAAGGGAATACAATGTTCATACGGTCTATTTCAAAGTTACTACTTAGACAATTTAACTAATCAAAATAAGATAGAAAAAGTTAATAATTTTATAGAACTAGTAATAGTTATGAATTTAAAATAGTATTTAAAAATAACCGAGGTTGTAGGTATTTTAAGATATTTTCTTACTCTGCTTGACTGATAATCCAGCAAATTATGTTTCATTCAAGTTGCAAAATAGTGCAGTTTACTACTTATTTGTATATTGTGCAACTAGGATCATAATTTTAATACTTGTACATTATTTTTATTGGAATTGAATAAAATCATGCTGTTTTATGATACGCTGAGTAATTAAGGGGAGCGGGAAGGCAAAAAAATTGAATTTTTTTAGTTTTTTGTTTTTTTTTTTTCATTTTTTGTTACTCAGACTTGTACAGTTTCAGAAAATATAACACTTTTTGTTGCAAGATTATCCTAAGTTATTTTTTATTATTGCAAAAAAAATTATTTACGAAGTAACTACCGGCGCTTTTAGCATGAAATTTTACTCCACACTATGAACAACTTTCATAATATAATACAACCTGTGTTGTTACTGATGCAGTATTTTTACCAAGTGACATAATGGCCACAATTAAACAAATTTATAAGGATTTAGCAAACCCCGAACTTCTAAAAAAGTGCCTTAACCAAAACACTCAAAATCCTAACGAAAGTTTTAATAACGTAGTGTGGAATTAAGTCCCCAAAAATGTGTTTGTGAGACTGAACACTTTGAAGATAGGTGTGCTGGATGCAGTGCTAAGTTTCAATGATGGATTTGCCAGTAAGTTGGATATGTACAATGAATTAGGCCTAACTTTGAGTAAAAACTCAGTGCTCGCGCTTCGTGGTTTTGATGTTTTGTGACTCAAGAAAGCCGACAAAGCTGCACAACTAATGACCAAGGAAGCCAGAACAGCTAGAAAAAAGAGAAGACTGGTTCTAGAGGAGGATCAGGAGCATGCTGATGGCCCTGCCTATGGTGCTGGGATGTTCTAAGCTAGCTAAAGTAAGTACAGTACCTAGTTTTAAATATAACCGTCGTTTCCCGAAAACTGTGTTTTTTTAAACAAAGGTACATTTTTCTCAAAAACCAATGGAGGTATGGCAACCAATTTTTTTCCACTTATAAAACACCTAATTACCTAACCATGTAAGCAGAATAGATAGTGTAGCACAACACACTAGCTTAAAAAAATATTTTTCTAAAACAAACTAGAAATTTTAAATAACTTTAAAAAAATCTAAATTATCTATTAATTTATTTTTAATTTTTACCATTTTGCTTCTGTAGTTAGATAAATACCATAAAAATACACACACAAAATTGTAGGCCTATAGATTTAATGGTTCCTGAGAAAAGTGTACCTAAATTTGTAGAATTTAACATGGTCGGTATAGGGCCTTCCCGCTCCCCTTAAATTAACCTTTCAATCACCATATAGGTAAATGATATTTCGGTTTTGCAGTTCTCGATTGGCACTTTATTTCTACCTTTTTTGACCTTGTAATGTATTCCATGTATTTTATATAGTATGAGTAATGTATAGAAATGACAACATCAATACAACTCCAAATCAAAGGAGTAAAATTAAATTAGTATCTTTTGCACATTTGGAAAAATGCATACCGTAAGCTAAAAAGCAAATAAGTAAAGACGAAGAGAATAACTTTTGTTAGTAAATTCAAATATAAATTCAGTGTATAGGTTTGTTAGATTTTTTGCATAACCATTTTTTTGTAAATAAAACAAGTATCAGTATAAAGCTATCAATATTCGTGAGAAAAACGTATCATATATTGCTGTGTAACAATAATCTTTCATTTAATCAAGTCCTTCCCACTATCACAATTAATGAACAACTTGGATGGAAATGCTAACTTACGAGATAAAGAAAGGCCTGCACATATTTGTAGCCTCTATAATTGTTTATCTATCTACTGAAAACTGTTATCTATAATTACGACACGTGTGTATATCGATAGAAAATATTGATGTAGTCAGACGATGGATTTAAAAATTAACAAAACCAAAAACTTAATCAATATATTAAAAACTGTATATTTTTAAAGATCAAACTGGAACATATTTCCTGTTATTTTACATTTTTTTACGGGTTTTAATTAATTTTCAATTAGTAACACAGAAAACCTCAGCACAATTTTCAAACAAGCCTTTAATTATTAATTTAAACGAAAAATGTATTTCACAGATGTAAATTACCTGTAGATTAAAATATTAAGTCTTACTGTTCCTTTAATTTTAATTTTTATACATAAAAAATTTATTTTCAAAACAGAATCTGTGTAAGGAAGCGATATACCGCTTAAAAAGTGTTTTTATGAATAGATTAAAAAAGACAGAATTGATACTTAATAAACATTCCATTTAATTTGACTATGACATTTACTCATACATATTGATAATACACTTTTGACACTCAAGGGAAAAGGTCTTTTTATTATTTTCTAGAAGAAGAGAAGTATCTAAGATTTATTGATAATCCATATCAAAGTTATATTTATAGTCAAATACAGCGTTCTTTATTTGTGTACCCAAGCAATATAATTTCGCAATAACGCTCTCCTGGGGGACTTCCTGCATAAACCAAGCAGCTGTAAATATTTACGAGGGTCTATTGGCGCTCAAGAGTCAAACAGAGGTCTAGACTTACCACTGTCCTCATATTCAATGGTTTTTTTCTTGAAATTTTTTTTATTGTTTACATCAACAAAATGTCCACGAGTAACGGTGTACTTTTAAAACAGATTTATAATCACATTTGGATTCATTACCAATTAATAAATTAAAATATACATAGCTATTGCAAGGAAACGCGTCTTTGCTCTTCTAAAAGCACATGTTATGCCTTTTACGAAATAAATTTACATTCGAGAAGAACCAACTTTTGAACTCCACCCAACTAAAGTTGTTTCCTACTTGTTAAAGTTTTTCAGTTGTTAACGCCTGCACCTATTGTCACTCTTTGGTTTTTAAACAATTACATATTTCTTGTAGCATATTGTAAATTGAAAACGTGTTTTAATAGGGTTATATATACTGTTTTAATTATGGTCAGTGCCAAAGCCTTGATCTATCGGAAATTAGTGTTCCGAGTTGACGATATTAATATTTTCATTTATGCAATGTTCAATGCCTAACGACATCCACTATGTTAGCAGGGGCAATGAGAAGTTGCCTCTGAACATTAAAACTCTTTAATAATTATCCATAGTACGAATAAAAATCATGGAGATCTTCAGTAACTGTTTGTAAAAAAAAAACACTCGCCTTGACTACCAATATACCAAATTTGTTTAACAGTTTTGCTAACTGAATAAGTTTTCATAGCGCCTTTTTGGTGGTTTCAAACTTCCAGGCATTCCTCGACCACAAGCGTTTCGGGTGTAGAGATCTCCATCTATTTCCTTTTTTCCTCTATTTCCTTCTTGAAACCCTAACGGGTATTTTAAAAAACTCTGAAATTAAAAGAAGATTTCCCCAGGCCATTATATTACCTCCAACCAGTATTGTTTATCTCAAGATAGACTGTAGATGTCTTGTAAATCGTCTAATGAAAAATGTACTTAAATTACGGTTTTTGATCATGACCCTTATGAGTTACAAGCTGCGAGTCCGGTAAAGAAAATCTGGATAATTTGTGGTGTTGAGGATTTCTTACACATGATGTTAAGAAAAGTAATCGTTCTTAACAGAAAATCATTCGATTCCTTTTTCCAGTGTTAATAGAATATTGATAAACTTCTATTCCATTTCTATGACTTTCGATGTAAAGAGACCAGTGATGGTGAGTTATCCTAGGCTCTAGAACTCATAATGTTTAAACTAAATAGGAAACTGTCAACTTAGAACATCTATTCAATACGGTTTAACGAACACTCATTCTTTTCAATGGATCGAGTAATAATTAAAGCCAACAAATTGTATCTTTGTTGATATATTTTACTAAGTAAACAATTATCCACTTTGTACGCAGTATCGAAGGACTGAATAGTAACACCAGGACGCTCCACGCTGCGGGCCTCGCGTGACAACAGCGCTTATTCATCGCAGCTGATTTCCCTCGGGTGGTTGACTGAAACACTCTCAACCGTAGCTACATTGTCTCATACTGGGTGATTAAAAGAGCTCACCTCCTTCCTAATTGTGGAATGGAAATAAATACTCAATATTGCTAAACAGTTTTAGGGTGTATGAAATTTTTAATGGGTTTGAATGATAGTATGAGATTCAATTAAATACAAAACAAACAGTGAACGTAAAATAAATACGGTTTACAAAAACATTTTGCTGTTGAGCTAATTTAATGATATACTAAAACCAGAGGAAGTTATCTAATCAAAAGAAATAGTTCAGTTGCATTTTGAGTTTCTCACTTTGTCGAGTTGATTCCTTACATTGTTGACTACAAAACGCCGACAGTAAATCCGGCAGACCTGGAAGTACTCTCTGAGTTGTATTTTTCTGTCCGCACTAGCGGAATAATGCTGTAGTGTCTAAGTACAATTATTAATATATACAAGTACTTAGATCAATTTCAAAAGAAAATTGGATTGTTTTTTCCAAAGTTTTAAATTTGAATAGTGGTTATTTTCAGGGTAGTATATCATAACTTAAAAATTTAAAACCAATTCAGATTGTTTTTAACTGCTTGCAGTTGTTATAAAGTTGTTTAAATATATAATATAAACACTGAAATTTAAATATTGGCTAACAATAATATTTATTTGATCACTGTTTTTTATTTTTATTTGAACTTTTTATACAAACAATCTTAGTATAAATTCATTCAGTTAGCTTTTGAGGAAAGGATTTAGCAAAGTGAATTGTACCTGGCGCCTTCAATCTTTGTCTTTGCGCGAGCATGTGCACTCGCCTGATTGGTCTTCCACAATCTAGGACAGATCTGACGAATGGAGGAGATGTGTGGAACAATATCTTTCTATATAAAACGCTAACTTACATTATTACATATATTGAGGTAACTTTTTAAAATCTATAAATAGTACAAATACTGGAATAATAACTACCTAAATAAATAAGTTTCTGTCGATAGCAGTGTACACTATCATGTGTGCAGATTTAATAACAATCGTTTCATGTATTAGATATACATCAAGGTAGGATATAAATAATAAACTACTGTTACGACCATTGACTGAACTACCCGCTAATTATGTGAGTCTGGAAACATATTTTTAAACCTGCATAAATACCCTCTGTCAACAATGAGGAGCGTTGGATGTTTCTGTCTCTTGCTTGGTACCTGGAGAATCGGTCCTCCAGATAGATTTCATTCACTCGCTTTCCTTTTCAAAAAATCCATAATAAAATGTCTTGCAAACTGCATATCATTACTAATAAAATCAAAGACCTGAAAATAATCAATCAACACTAACGTGTACACGTAACTTTTAGTTTCAGCTTCAAACAAATTTCCAAATTGGTTTTCCTTCGCAGGCGATCACTGCGTGCCTTTTTTAAACGTTGAACTAGTCATCAGCCGTATACCCACAGCATGTATGAAATCTACTATGTGGGCTTCTCAAGAATGTTAGAAATGGCTGGAATTATCGTTATTTGTCTGAAACCGTGAATAATACTGGAAGCATTTGTCTTCGGCTATAGATTGACAATACCCATTCATACATGCATACACATATATACACACTTACACTCTGATAAGAACGTTTTGAAACACTCCGATTTAAATTTCCCTTTGACCACCCTTGAAAAGTATAAAATTCACAAACCAAGATGAATTAGTTCAGTGTTGGATCAATAAGAACGTAACTACATACTTACTATTTTAACTAGCCCAACTGCAACTCGATAAGCATAGTTCTGCTATTACGAAACGCTCTTTTTACCTCTATTCTTCCCATCGTCTTAGGCATAAGCTCGGGTGGTAATATTAAAAATATAATACATGAAAAAAGCACAATACTAATTTAAAAGAAAAAAAAACATACAACCAGATTTCAAAGAAGTATAAACCATACGATAAGTCACTGTGGCAATTATAATAGACACGGTAAAAATCTTAAAACGAATACTAGCTAAGAAAACCCCATTTCCGATTTCTTAAGAAACCAATAGCTAAATAATCATTACTTACTTTCAGGTTTCAAGTCCTGAAATGACTGGATCTTCGAAAAATAAGCATTCACTTGTTTAAATATTACTATCATTATTTGCAGTTTGATTTCATTAAGAGAGAATATCGAATAAATACATTACTTGGCATGATAACAGCTACAAAGTTTTATTTGATATTATACCTATGATACTTGAAAATGTTCAAACTTTATAGTAATTTCTATTTCAAAAGTATTCTATAATATAAATCTAACCTTGATAAAAAAGTGTTGCAAGTTTTAAACATCGCAGGATATGAAGTCACACTGCGTCTTGGAATGAAAGGATAAATACGACATTCCAGACTAAGTTGGGAACACGTATAAGTAATAACTCTGTATATAACATTCCCACAGGTTTTTATTTTAGTCTGGCGTCTGCTGTGTAAAGCAATCTCAATTACGTATTTCTGTGAACTTCTTTTCTCTGTTGAAATCGTTAAAATACTAAGTATACAAAGTTTTTGTCGTACTGTATTTGATCTAATCATGACTTTTTCCTGTATAAAACGAAATTGCATTAGCATTAGTCTCTTTATTAACTGGTAATAGGAAATAGTAACTAGTTAACAAACCATTAACGATCCTAGTAACAAGGGACGTAAGGTTTTGGAACCGGGATACAATTTTACGTTTGAAATTGTGAATTAAATTACCCCCATCTTATTTTTCGATATTTCCTCAGATATTGTATCGGGGTCACTGTGATTATTGTAAAGTAGCTAGTACGCCTATATAATCATTTTGATTAAGTTCATATTTTGTGCTGCCATCTTAGATTCAGCATAATATATCATTAGATATATTTTAAAATATCAATGTTGTGATACATGATTGAAATAATAAGATATTGAAACATATAGTATTATCTGGTACACAGTTTTGATTCACTTTCTAATATTCAGTTTTCTAATATTGTTTACAGGATTGTTTTAAAGGATATTTACAGGGAATTTAAAACTCATCGTACATCAACTTTCGTTGAAATAACTAGAGAAATTTCTTCTAACAACCAAATCGATAGTCAGCCTCGCCAGTTTTGATATAAGTAGGGGCGATCTACAATTCATGCAATCACTGACTTCTGCAGCAAATAGTGTGCAATCTTGAGCGTGACGAGCCTGCTCTGGGAGTCTTCCGTGATCTTGCACTCAGCATGGCGTATGATCGGGTGGATCGCAGCATTCTATTCGAAAATCTTCTAAAACATGGCGTACGTGGTTTGCCACTCTCCTGGTTCAAATCCTATTTATCGAAACTCTAGCATGTGGAAGTAGCTCAGGGTTTGTAGAATCCAAGTATGGTGTTCCCCAGGGCAGTGTTCTAGGGTATCTTCTCTACATCGCGTATATCAATAACGTAATCCAGATTTTATACCTACTAAAACACGTAATATTTGTGTATGACACAAACTTTGTTTTTGGTGGTCCGGTCCATAATTTGCAATCCACAGTCTCTGAATAGATCTCAGCATATCAAACATGGTTTACAAACAATAATCTGTTGTTAAATGCCAATGAAATTATTCACTTTTTACAAAAAAATACAAATTGATCATTTTTTCTACGTTCATATTTTTTTAACCTTGGATAACATTTAAAACCCGATGCCGTATCGTTTTATAGTAGTTAGATATACCACCATCTGACAGCTAGATAAAGAGAATGGAAGTCGCCAATTCAGTGGTCCGTATATGGTAATCTGATGCTGATTTAACATTTATTTTCATATTAAGTTACACTGAGGAAGCATCAGAATCATTATTGTTGTCTAGTGAAGCCATTCTCAGATCACTCAGTGACTCAACGATACACTCTGCTTACCAAGTGTTAAGGATGAATAAGTTGTTGCCTCTTGTATATACGAGTACTATTTAAACGGCTTATTGGGAACCCCCAGTACAGCTCATCAGGATTAATCTGCATCCACGATGCAGACTGGACATCATGGACTGATGTGGCAGTTTCAATTTCTAATTCATAGTAATCGCTTGGAAATGGACATCCAAATTATAATGTCTTCCTCTCTTGACAAGCTTATTCTTGTTGGGAGTTTAAATTATTTCTTTTTCAATTTCAAACAAGATATAAAAAATCTTTCAAACTCGTGATCATCATGTTAAAGTCTTACTGTTATGTCTTACTGTGTGTTTCATGTTACTCGACATGAATTTAGATGTGTAACAACTTTATAGCATCCAATATTTTTAGGTAGAGTCAAATAGTTTTTAAATCATATCAACAGGGTTAGATTATTAACAATGTACAAGTTTAAATATATCAAAATACATTTTGCATGAGTATTCTACTGTAAGATGAAAAGAAGAAAATAAATTAAATTGTTAGACTGTCTAGGTATATGTTATAAATAAAAAAAGATCGCGCTAAATTTTGACGTTATAATCTTTTTATTACCTGAACAGTTAAATTTCAATACCTAGATTATCGTCTTCACAGTGTGGATATGTTGGTATAAAAATGATAGCTCTGTAATCTTCGGTATGAGCGTGAATATCGCCGAGCTGCGGAAGAAGGCACGTCTCTAACACGAGGAAAGGAGGAATCCGCGCTCTTAGACACGTCTTGGAGCTCACAGATAATGGTTCACGTATTTAGCTTGCATTTCTCTTATCAGGTTACATCAACACTCGGGAACCCTGAGGGAATATTAAGCAGAAAGATACCACAACGCGACCTCTCTTCATATCGGTACACCACATTCCTTTATTTAACTAACAGCACTGCAAACTTTAGTGAAAATAAATCACATGAAACTCCAATTAACTTGTTAAGGGTTGAATAAAGATTTTTAAGTATGAAGAAAATTTTAATTTTTCCGGGAATTTTCCGTTGTGCAGTTATACAAGGAATAAGAACCACTACGTTTCTAGATATGAAATCTGATCTCTTATTCGGATGAATAAGTAACAACACATAACTATAATCTAGGTTAAAATAAACAACTCAAAACAGAGCGTTAATGTTACACACATAAGTCAAGAATCACAACTATGATATAGTGTATCCATTCCTTTAACCATATCTAAAACATGCGCTTAATAAAAAAAACACTATTTATTAAAACCATGATAGAGAATGCAGGTCACAATAGGACTGCACTAAACGACCAACCACTGAGAACTGATCAGAGGCCAATAATAAATGGCAATCTTCTCGGAAGAAACGAGTCGACGGCAAAAAAGAAAACTGGAGTGGACCTTTTGCTGGGATGGCATAAACAATTATTCATGATCAGAAGCAAAAGTATCGTTCTACGTGCATGAAGCAAGGGTATTGTCGAGATTTACCTAGCTCACAAACTATGATTGAGCATCGAAAATAGCTTTACTCCTATAATATAAACAACTAATGAATTGTAACTTCATATGGAAGCATAATATAGTTGGATATTGTGATTATTTTTTTTTTTTTTTTTGTATTTAAGTAATTAACTGAACTTCAACATAACTCCTTACAATCTAGTTATTAGCAAGTTTAAGTATAATAATATATTAATAATTATGGTGTTTATCGTATTCACACATGTCGTTCTTACCTAATGAGACTCAGCACCTTACAACCACCATTCGAATCCGTTTTTAAATAATCCCATAATGATAATAAATTGACAAGGTTAATTTGCGATATTAACGTCAGGCCAACAAACCCTTGACTATGAGATCCGTAATATAGCTTACGGATCCAACCACATAAAATCTAAAAACTTTTATTGAATAATTGAAACGACATAATGTGGGTATATTGAGAATGATTTTGTTTAGATAATCTCAATTGTGTTGGATAGAGAATTATAATTAAGGATGCAAACATTGTTTTCTTCATTTAGATGTTGCTTCTAATTTATACAAAGTTGTTATCCACAATTTTGCAGTATAATAAAAACTGACAGTTATTAAAATTGTTTACGATTCTTTTTAAGATATTTTGGACCAACACGTACGATCCTGTACTACTACATTAGATAAACATCAGCTATCACATAAACACACACAGTTGTCATGTAAACCTCTTTGTCAAAATCATTTAAACAAATTAACTATCTATTGTATATAATCTTTAAATAGTTTGGAAAATATATTACAATATACATTCCGTACATGTGACGTAAGCTGAAAGAGAACTTATATTAGTCCAATAACATAGAAATTATCTATTTGAACTAATGTATTGATATCAATGTAAGGGATATAATGAACCTGCTAGAGCTATCAATCACGCAGATAAATCCTCGGGGAAAACCCAACAGTTAAAGTAAATTAGAAACAAGATGGTGGATCAAAGATAATGCAAATTCCATTCGCCTGATACCTGAACTTCCGCTACTTCGAAAATTGGAGTTAAGGTTTAGCGTAAATTAATTTTTAAATGTTGTTCACCGCATTTTTACCATCTATGGTTCTTCTGGTTTACGTCCGTTAGGAAAATTTAAGCGATTTTTATTCCTTCTTGCTAGGTTATTGTAGTACATTTATTTATGGAGTACATTTATGTAACCTTTTTTAATTAATTTTAATTCACTTATAAATTCTATTACTTACGGGAACTATTCTATTATTTTGAGAACTGCGATATTATAAAGCCAAGGTAAGTTTTAAAAAAATCAGAGCGAATGCGTACATTTTACAGAAACCCACTACAAAGACTTATTTAGTTTGATATTAAAATAACCAACACTGATTGAGACCATTTAAACAGAAAAGCTTCAAAACTCAGTTTATTTTGTTCCAGTTACTAAAAATAAAATGACTGTTTTCACTTAATTCAGAATAAATTATTATACCACACATACTACAGTTTTTCTAACGTGTAAATCACTTCACTTTTTTCATTATCACGTGTTGGCAGTATATATGACTAGAGACAATGACTGTGAAATATAACTTGAGTGTTCCCGTGTACCTTGTGTACAAGTTTAGACCCTCTTCCTGATGTAAGAGCGCAGTTGTAGCACATATTTCAAATGGGTAAGCAGTTCCCGGGCCCCACACAGACGTTTACTGCCTTTTACCACTCCCTTTACAATCCACGCGTCCGCTCGTATAGCATTCCCTCATGTGAGAAAACCTTACCTAGGAATGTTTTCGTTTCTTTACTTTCCTTCTGCACGTTCTGAGATTTTAGCTCAGTAACTTTCATTAGGTAACACAAAAATGTCGTCTTCACACTAAAATAAAATCAAATAATCAAATAAATCATATCAGATATTCTTTGTTTGAAGTTAGTTTTTACAATGGAATTATTGTGACGAAAATGGGATTTTTTCCGGACATTTACCATCGTTCAGTGATACAGAAAATCAGTAACACTACGTTTCGAGATCTGCAATCTGATCTCTTCTTTAGTTAAATAACTAACTTAATAAATAATTATAAACTAGATTAAAATAAATAAATAAAAGCTGAGAGTGGTGACACGCGTAAGTCAGGAATCACAACCACCACGTTCTCTAACTCTAAAATATGCACTTAATAAAAAACAAAATGCAACATTTAATAATTAGTGAATAATTAATACGGTGTGAACCGAAGTTTTAGTTGATCATCACACCTGTTTTAAGAACCACAGTCACTCTAAGAACTCTGAATCAATAATTGTTACGTAGAAAATCTTCAAAAGCCTCCTCCATCCTATTATCCCCATAAAAAACTCGATTTTTCCATTTCCTTAACGTCCATGCTGATTTTCGTAAATTTTTGTTTATAAATGCTCGTGCTTTTTGGTGATAATGATATGTTTTGACTAACTTATTTTATGCGTGGTGCGTTTTTCATAAATTTTATTTTGGTACATTATTCAGTTTAACTAAGTTACAATTACAAATTAGTTTACAATAAGTAAAACTGCAATATGTTATTTTATAAGATATATTGTCTTATATCATAAATAATTGTGTTTTACATGTATTTCATATAATATGTATGTGCATTAAGACTGACCCTACCGACAGGGTTTAACTCGTAGTGAGCGGTGAGCCTACATTTTATGTGTGTTGTAAAATATTTATTGAGTTTTATATTTTTTATACCTTTGTGTCTTTTTAATTTAATATTAAATTTTTTATGTTTTAAGTTTAGGATACATACGCGTTTTTTCAACATCAAACTATGAAATTCAAAATATAGTCTGGCATCTATAGTAAACACAATTTTGGAACTGATTTACATACATGGTTTTATATATTATATATATGTATATAGTCTATTGTGACAAATGGATTTATATTTTCTTATCATGTTGCAGCATAAGATAGTAATTGTTAAACACAAAAAGTATAACTGTCACACTCTTTTACGTATTTAGAGTGTTAAAAAAACAAAATAAACTGTTTTTCTAATTAAACACTCTTACTACTCATTACTCATTTGTAAACGAGAAACTATTAATATTTAAAGCAGCTTATTTAGTACAAAGAATGTACTAGCTAGAAAGTGTAAGAGATACCGCTTAACGGCCTACCATAGCCACCCCACCGTTACCAAGGGATAATTGCGGAACTAATCTTTCAACTCTTGTACATCAAAGGAAACTTTACACAAGTACTTCCTTTGTCATTTAAAAATAAACTGATACAATATGATGAACGACTAATGTTTGTACTTGGCCATAGTGATTATTATATGAGTAAAGAGCTAGTATAATTAAAATGCTGTAAAGTATGTTGTTTTCATATCATAGTTAAGACAGAACTGACCTATAGCATTGAAATTTTGCATGAATAGGTTTCAACGAGATGGTGAATTGGCTCAATGAGATTTGGCTGAACATTTCTACATTGGTCGTATAAGTAACTATGATTGCAACTAGAAAATCGCAGAATCTATAAGTTTGTAAATTAACTGAGTACAACCATATGACATTTCACATAGTAAAACATGTAGCTGTAGACACCTTAATGAAGTCTGTTTTGCGATACTCTTGTGGTGTACTCTTACCTTATTATTA
Organism: Homalodisca vitripennis; assembly: GCF_021130785.1. Lineage (NCBI taxonomy): Eukaryota > Metazoa > Arthropoda > Insecta > Hemiptera > Cicadellidae > Homalodisca > Homalodisca vitripennis. The sequence goes on along the minus strand of NC_060209.1, from coordinate 92,612,733 downwards.
ACAATGACTGAGTTACGCTGGATGTATATTAATTGGATTGTTTTAATTTAATATTTACAATCTACTCTTACATATGTAAGCACAATTTAAATATGTACATCTCAATATTTACTAAATATAAGCTCAATTATGTATAATATGTTTGGTATCTCCATAATCACCTTTTGTGAAAATATTTTTTTTTTAATTTCAGCAAAATACATGAATTATATATTGCAACAAATAGATTTATCTATTGCCCCACAGGTGTAGTAGGGAAGGTATTTTTCTCTCCGACCTCAGAACCCTGCTTCTGACAAATTTAATGCATGGGATATACTATTGATTGGAAAATATTATAACCCCTCCCCCACAGACCTATGAATATATATTCTTTCTCGGGGGACAATGAGATTACTCAACTATGGAAAATAAGAGCCACTAGTAATTTCGCTTAACTCCTGAAGCTCTTAACAATGAAAACTAAAATAAAATGTACCTAAGATATGCCTACAACAGTTTCAAATTTATACAGGCCCCATCATATTACTTCACAATACCGTTAACTGAAAAACGCACTATGTACCTTTAGCTTTAGCATTTCTCCTCACTAATATAGTTCAGTTGCTACTGAAATCATTCGAGCTATCCAACCATATAACACGGAACGTTGCAGGTAAATTCGTTTACAGGTACATGTAAAAACTGTTTCACTCTCCGACTTTAGGACCAAAAATATTGTCTATTAAATTTAAATCTAAAACTGGGAACGGATTATATTCCAGGAACCATCATTTATCTCAGGAGAATGTCATTGAGAAAGTATACGTCTTTGACATCCCTGATTAACTGCGTCTGACATATATCGTTGTAAAATATTGTGAGAATAATGAGAACAAAAAAGTATTTCTTTAAGTTTTAGATTTATATTAGCGTTTACAAATTCACTTCTAATAAATTTGTGTGATTGTTATTTTTGTTGGTTAATATGATGAATATCAAGCCGTATATATTAAAAGCTTCAATAATTAAGATAAGGTGTGTAGTTTCTGGTTCGAAGTTTCAATTGACATTTAGACTAGAAAACACATTTGAACAATAACAAGGTAGGTGAATATTGTGTTATGCGATTATTAAACTAAAAATAAAAGACAGGTCTTCTGAGAAGAGCAGCGGAAGAACAAAATCTTTTTGTATGCAACGATGTCGTTCTTGGTTCAGGCCAGGCACACAGGGCGGTACGTCTGGCTCGGATCCCCCACCGGGCTCTCACGGAGTCGACTCGGTGACCTTAGTTGGATTGTAGTTGGAGTCAACACTATTACCTCACAGCAACAGTCACTGGCACTGGGGTGAGACACGTGGTTGAGAGGAATGTATCTGTCTATCGGAACTTCATAAATATAACGGGCTTGACAAAGGGGTGAATCGAAGAACGTCCGCACTTTGTGAAAAGGTAATTATCGCTTTTATAATTTCTAAACAATTCCGACTAACACACTAAAGGGTTTTACAAAGGAGGAATGCAAACAACTTCCGCACTTTTTTGAGAAATATCACTTCATTTTTCAATTATCAACAATTACGAGTACCACAATAAATTGTTTTCACAAAGGAGTAATCGAAAGAACGTCCGCATTTTGTTAAGAGAGACCACTTACGGACTAAGTCATATCGAGAACGATACAGATTGCACACTGCTCCAGGAGCGTCCAGCAGACGCTATCCTAATCGATTAGACCACGCTGTCAATCTGCCAATAGGAGATGATTTCCTGATCTAATTTCTTGGATTCAAGCTACAATTCATGCCAGCTTATTGATTATTTTAATGAATAAAAAGTATTAAATCGAGCTATTTTAAATAATAAATTTTTATCTTATTTAATCAAACATAATTGTAAATATTATACAGTAGGAGTACGCCACACCATGTGTAACAGGCTTCGCTGAGGTTGTATACAGAATTTCAAGCCTGTAGATCTTACAATGATTGATATGTTTTCTGGGGGGATAAAAATCAAACAGAAAAGAAAATTTTACATCTACCCGGAAAATCAAAATGAAATCGTGTCAACCTAGTCCCGTAAATGGATGCACCACTCATTTTTGTTTATGTAGAAACTAGGTTTCAAGCAACACTTAAAATCTGCAGATGGAAATTTTCTCCGCTACTTGGGTTAGGCCACATGTGTTGCTATGTCACGTAGTTATCGGGTGTTCTAGAACTGTATACCAATATTTTCATGTTTATTTATAGACAAATATAAACTACAATTTATATTAAAACTTTCGGAAACTAAATAATTATCCGAATAGCGGCCAAATTTATTATTAAATTTAATATTTGTAATTTAAGTTCGGCTTATAATGAGTTTGAATTTGGTATATAGCTTCATAATCCGAAGGCCTAATACAGAAAAAAAATTAATTCTTTATAAGCTTTATTTTTAAAATGGCGGCATTAAAAAACCTTTAATAGTAAATATCTTAAAAATGCCATGTAACTATAAAGGTTCGATTATTAAATTTTAGGTAGACAATTAAACTCAAATTCCAACAATACCAAGTTTAGAAAAGTCGGTTGATAAAAAGGGAGATAATGTGCTTAAAAAAACAAGTACTAAACAATATCCACTGTGATTATGTGTCAGCAGTTTATGAGCCATAGCAATCAGTTGTTTTAATTTTACCTCCTCTAATCAGCTGATTACAACAATAATTGTTGAACTGTGGTTATAATATCCTTACCAATTTGCAGGATTTAGGTTTATTTAGATTAAAATATAAGAACATAAAGACGTTTATAACCTAGAGTGTTGGACCCGACAGGTATATTTGGACCCTTAGTCCGGGAATTAAGAGGTGATTTTGGTTCCTGAGAAAGACCTTGTACTTCTTTCCATTCTGTACCTACAGAGTAATTTGAGATACTCGTAGTTGCTAATCAGAAGAGTAAGGACTGCAGTTTCACTAGGGTGGTGGTAGTGTTAGGGTAGCTCGGGGGTGTGAGGGGATGATTGCGGTTCCTGAGAACAATGTCGTGTCTGTCCTTCCACTCTGCACCTCCCTATATATTCGTTGTTATCAAATGTGTTGTATAAATTATTCCTGTTCTATGTAGTGGTTACATACGAATGTCTTATTGTATTCTGTATGATATTATAATTCCATACAATTCGATATTTACATTGAATTTAATATCTTCAATCCGATTACTTCATTAGAAATCAGAAATGAGTATTAATAATTAAATAGATTCCAGATTGCTTGCAATAAGATCAAGGAAATAGCATGTAAAACTTTTGTATCTGTGCAGTAGTCTATGGCTTAATTTTGCTATGATATACTAATATATTACAAATTGATGTAGAAGTATGTCTGCTCTCAATGTCCACAAAATGTTTCTTCCACATGAGATTAAATGAGACAAAAGAAGGTTCGATACTTTTTTTAAACAATTCGTTTATACAACATAGATCTGAAACTTTCGTTAAATGCAACTTTAAAATTATTTAAAACATATTGCAAGGACATTGAATTTATTTATAGTGAATCTGTTTTACAATTACGTTGCAGATTTTATGTATAATACAAAATAACTGTCAAATAACTATAAATAAATAAAATATTTATAATTCAAATAGGTAACAACACACAGAATGATATAAACTAATCGAATAAACCTACAGACGAAGAAAAGTGAGCTCGTAGATCGAGAAATGGACAGAGTTTTCAGTAAAGAACTCATTTCCACCTTGAACATCGTAAGAGGCAATCTGTACCTCAATCTGGTTGCCTTTCACTCTCAAGTAATTGGAATCGAATTTTACAGAATTAAATTATATTAGACGATACTTACTTTACTACCTTATTAACACCGTTAAATACAACTTCTAAGTTGTTTATGTATTGCTAAGTCTTTTTGAGATAATATATCATTCCTTACAAATAATACACGAATACATATGATTAAACATTTTGAATTAGTTGAACTTTGCTCGTAAAATATGGCAAATTACTTTAACTAATTGATGCATTGATTCGATACAGTGTTTTGAGAATATTAAAAAAGCCAACCTTACAAGCAAGATTTCATAAATCGTATAAACTTGCTTGCCTTACATGAACACTACTAAATCTTATCGATATTTTTGTTTAGAAAAAACAGACAATACATAGGTTAGTGAAAGGTAGTACGATATGAGAACTAATACAGACCTCTCGACTGATACAGACTTGTAGCAGACATCACCATTACACTGCTTATTCCTACCACAGCGCAGTCCCTCGTCTTATGCGCTTGGGAAATGCCTCTCAACTGGAGTTCTTTAGAATGTCCCTCCAGACCTTCAGGAGGCAAGTCCTCTCGCTTTCATCTGTCTGATCAATTTACTTTCTAAGTCGTTATATTATATTATTGCTTATAGTGTTGTATACCTTATCTTCTATATTTTGTTTATTTTATTTTATTCGATTACGTTATATTGTCTATTAGTGTTATTTATTACCATGAGTTTACGGTTTGCTTTATGTTAATGTACGTCGACGTTGTTTCATTGTTACTGGTATGTTTGCTATTGCTATTATTGTTAATACTGTTATTGTTATTATCATTTGTATGATTTTCCTTGTATTACGACTATTTTTGAACCACTATTTTAGTATACTAAGTTTGCTTATTGATTTGGCTTATTGCTACACATGTTGGTTGGCGTGCTAGCAGTATGTTATTGAATTGTTCCTTATTGATACTTTTGTATTTTTTCTATAACTTATATTGCTATCTTAATATCCTTATATGTAAAACGATGTATTACCGTTAATAAATAAATAAATATGTAACCTAGCTGGAATATAAAATACAACAGCAGCATGTCAAACAATCGTTCAAATACCATTGGGAAATACTTTTTGTTACTTTGATATGAGGCTTGTGTTGAAAATCAAATTTTTTTTTTCGGCTAAGCTGTAGGGAGCCTATCACTCGAGGTGAAAACATTTCATTATTGTCTGTTGTTCTATCCGCACGATATATCAAGCCCTGTAGGCTTGAAATTTTTACGACGCTTCATTTCTATATAAGCAACATCGAGTCTTATAATCATTAATGGGACTTTGTTGAATATTAGCGAACGTTTTTACATTGGTCTGATGTGTAATCAGAATTGCAACGAGAAAATCTCTAAACAAATACACCTGATAACAAGGTAAGTATAATCGATGACATTTTAACATATGACATAAAACCTGATGTAGCCTAATGAAATGAGCTAGCTATAGAATGCACTTTGCATAAAACCTCTGGTAGGACTGTTACGCGATACATTGTATTAATGGTAAACCATCATGAATTTGAAAACTTCCCTCCAAAGTCTATTCGAACCGGTTTTTTTGTTTATAAACTCGCCAAAACTTCCGAAAACAAGTTAACTCTAGGGTGTCCTATTTTTGGGTAGCATTATGCGTATTTTTAATTGATAATTTGATTTAAAAACTAAATAATTATTTTTGAAAATATTTTAATACTTTTACATCCATTTTTAAACAAAATTAAGTTAAAAGCTTTGTCTTTTTAGTGTGTTTTTTAGTTATTTTTGGATGACAAAATTCACTATCAATTCCGCTGCTAATAATAGCGTTAAATAACGTTATTGCTAATATTATATCGCTGTTACGCCATGGTATTCACGTACCGTAACACACATATGTTTAGTATCCCACGTGGAGAGATATTTTGAGAAACATTTAGGAATTCTCAACTTCTAGGTAATCTTGAAAGTAAGTTATGCTTTTACATATTAATTAATATAACTGGAAATTCTATCTTCAAATAATGAAAATTAACTATTACGATTTTGATGCATAAAACAACAAATACTTATATTTGATAGTCACAATATTCTTCCAAATATTTCTTTCAGAGATGATGAAATGGAGATGAAGATAAGGACTTTCTTTCAGTGAATTACAGTGTAAACATTCTTTGTCATATTAAACACCGTCCGAAGAAGCCGGGAGGACAAATAATAAACAGTTCAAACAAACGTCTCTCGTACATTCAACAGAAGTAAAACCTTTTCCCTCTCTGCGAGGGTTTTTGACAACTTGTTTGTTTTTTTCTGATATTTTTTGAAATGTCACCTACTCACGCACACTTACATAGGTATAAATTACTATGTCAGGAGTATTCATAGTTACGTCTCAATGAATTCGTACTATTGTTGCATCGCAATGAGCAGTGAAAGAATGCGTTTCGACACTTACCTTTTCCGTCATATTTGAATTATATTTATGAAAGCTGATACACTGTTTCAATCTCATTGACAAGACACCATTCTTATGATGTCTTATCTTTAATTATTCTATGACAGCTATCTTTAGCTTTCTAAACTTCTGAAGAAGAAACTCATGAGGTTGGCGTCAATGCAATTTACGTTCGTCAATCCGACACAGCTTTCACAATAAAATTCAGCAAACTACTCTCAGCCTATACTCTGCAGGTTAGTCTCTACAAGAAGCCGGCTAGTTGGGCTGTATACAGGGACAACGCACTTTACCTAGACTGCACACTTAGACTGTACTAAGATATTCATCCTTTAATCGTTGAAAATCTCCTTAGTAACCTTTTAGACACTCCCCATTTTACTCTCTCGGTTCAGACTCTACTGCACATATTCGTAATTCTTTGAAAGTAAGTAAAGCGAAGTGAATTGAGATTTCAAAATCTTAATTAAGTATTAAATGATGTAGTGACATATTTATTATATTTTACACAATATGGTTTAAAATATATATATCCATAATATATACATAAAATGTATTTTTCCCTTAGCTTTTTTAATTATTTAATAATGACATCGACAAATTTTTAGAAAATCTGTTACATTTTTTATTTAATTTATGCTATAAAATTTATGGTTTAGAGAGATTACGTTCAGCTACAGGTGGGGGGGATATTTGATTTCGATCTTGATAACGACTAGATGGAATAAAACTGGCAGTCACGACCGAGAGAAACGCATTTTTGACTCGGCGAGGATCAAGGAACAATGAGAGAGTAGAGGTTGTGAAAGGTAACCTGTGGTTTGAAGGGATGAAGGAGGGGTCACATTCAACAAAACAATGGCTCATTCTCTATCTTTCAAAGAACACTTTCTTTTTGCTTTCTCCTTCTGCGTTCACTCAACACATACTTGTGCAGTGTTTTTATAGATCATTAGAAATAGTGGAACTAATACCCATGGAATTATTCATGTTAACTATGTCGCACACAAGAAAAATAATACTAAAACCATGGTTTAATTCTCTTTAAAAAGAACTTTCTTGTTGTTATATGTGAAAAATGCATTGTTCTAAACTCCAAAATAATCATTTCAAGCATGAAATTGAAAGGATGTTATACCAAAGAAATTCTTAAATCCACATTTATATTTGACTATAATTTATAAAATTGGTGACCAAAGAATCCGCTAAATAAAACTTTTATATGATATATATACGATTCTATAATATTATATTATCCATTTTAACGGACTTGAGCATTTCTTGAGAAAGTTTGTTATTGAAGAGTCTGACTGAAGAAGTTTTTCAGTCAGCATACACTATAATTTCAGTAACACATACGTCAAAATTTGAGGGGATTTTCTTATTTTCTTATTTGGCCAACCACAACTGGTCTAATGTGACATGTATAAACTGCATGCAGTTAAATATCAGATAAAACCATTTTACATCAACCTGTAATCTGATGATGCCATGAATGTATAGTTAAGAGGTGATGGTCTAAATCTTGACGAATTTATTCAGCATTGTAAAAGATAAGTTCACTTGCTCAAATGTTATATTTACTTGGAAAATTATACACTTTATCAATACCTGATCTTCGTCAACTTTTTCCACTGAAGGCTGATAGAAAATATTTATAAAAGGTAAATATTCGTTCCACAAAACTACGGTTATTGATTGTATTTAAAAGTGGTGGAAATATTAAAATAATATTTTTTTAATTCACTGCTGAGCATTATATGTTTATGACTGCAACTTTCAGATCATGAAACTGAAAATTTGGTAGAATTCTTATAAAAGCCGAATTAAGGTCTTCGATCAGTAATTATTTCCAATTGCAATAAAATAACATCTCATTAGAATATTCTACATTTACATGTATATGATAGTGATATGTTATGTTATCATCTTGGTTAAATAAATTTATAGCCTCGTTCATCAGAATATTCGGATTCTTCATTTATTTCATGTTTATTCTAGTATGACAATGATATATCTTCTTGCATGAACAGGTTTCATGAAAGTTATTTTATACATTTATTTTTGGATACTGTAATAATTAAAATTTCCTGTTATCGCAGATTTATTATAGCATCAAAGAGTATATAGTTATATACTCAAATCTGAAAAGTTTGTACATGCCTGCTAAAAGTAATGTACATCTAGTAATAATTTAAAACTGAGTTTTCTATGACATAACTGTTACCACTTCTCAAGTTTAATCTGTAATACCTGTAAATCTACAAAACGTTTAGTTTCCTTTCTTTCTATTCGTAAAAATAACTTTTAAATCCCTAAATTTGTTTGAAACTTCTCACTTGTAAAATCTCTATTTGTAAAAAGCCCAAGGGTTTAGTAGAATATTGATACTATTTATTTATTACATGATTTTGCCCAATTGTAAATAAATGAATACTACTTTACGTATGTGAGAAGGTGTCTCTCTTAACAGCAAAGTCTTTAACACGTAAACTATCCTGCTGTGAGTGATAAACTTTGGGGATTTATTGGATAAGATGCAGTAGGTCAAAGAACCTTTTGTTGGCTTGAGATTAAATCCTGATTACAAAAGTCTCTCGGATGAGATAGCTTTTAAGAGAATTGGATTTACTTGACGATTTTAACCCCGGAAATGAATTTATTTCCTTAAAACGTGTCAGTCTCTTAGGAGAATAAAATAAGATTCATTTTGTAATACCTCATTTAGAGTTTTTTTAAGATATTAATTAGCTTACTATAGTATCAGTTGTATGAGAACTGATTGAGAAATACATTCAAGAAGACGTATATTCTGTATATACTGTACAGTTCTTACAAAGAAGTAAATGTTCTTGAATACTATATATATATATATATGTTTGTGTGAATACTAGTTTGTGTGTGTGTGTGTGTGTGTGTGTGTGTTCTGTTATAATTATTATTGTCTACATTGTATTTATTTGTATTACAAATTGCTTTTATTTTACATGAGTTCCACAATTAAACTTAAAACATAGTTATGGTAAAACTTTAATGCATAGAGTAATTTTTAATTTTTTTTTATTTTCCCCACTTTCAAAAAAGAACGTTTCATCGCATTTTCCTCGTTTTAAAAATATTAAAATATTATACTGATTTTCTAAAACTTCTAGTTCTTAAATACAATAGTACATGTGCCAAATTGCATTTACGGCTCTATTGTCTAGTTGTCTGAGCGTTGGCGAATCACTCGAGGGGCTGGAAATATTTCATTTCTGTCTGTCTGTCCGCACGATATCACGAAAACGAAGTGCCTTATAGACATGGAGTTTTAAATAAAACCTCCATTTGTATATGTGAGGAATGCCGAGTTTTATGATGGTGCATGTATTCTATTAAATTTGACTGAGCTTTGTTGAAGCCACAGTAGACTGCTGGAGGATATATAAAACTCTTTTTCATGTAATTGTATGTCGCTCTGACTGTCAATCATGATATAACCTACAGACGTAAAATGTTGCATTGAAGCCTGTTACGTAATATGGTATAGTCTACTTTTGACGCATATTCTATCTATACGTTAGAAGTTACGCATAGAAGTGAACGTTAAAAATTAACGTTTCTTCACAAAGAACAAAACTAAACCGTTAACAAAAATTATTATTGTTAAATTGGTTCATTAAACCAAAAATGAGTAAAAATATTAAAACTAAAGTAATTCGTATTAAAGAATATTTTCAATGAACCTATTTTGTGAAAAATGCCAAATTATTAGTACTACTCTACAAACAATATTTCTTGAACTGTTTTCATTTAAAATAAATACAATTTTATTGGTTGATATTCTTTTAGTTTATCTGCAACAAGTAAAAGGTTTATAAATAATAAGGTTTGAACGGGAATTTAGAGGTATAAGGCGTTTATGATAAAATTTTGTTAGGGAAAGTAGGTAACCATATTCTCTTGTCCAGATTCCTGACTGTGGAGCGTGCACATTTTCTGCATTAGCGTAATTGACACTTTACAGATTCCCGCTACAATGTTAACTCTGCCATTTATTACGTTACTCGAGTTTTCCCAGTTAAGATCCTTGATATGGACATAATTTAAATACAAAGAAATTATTACAGTTTACATACATTTTTATATTGTCGCTATATACATCTAAATTCATTAAACGTATGAATTGATCTTGCAGAAGGTATACAAAGAAACTATGCAAAATATATGTATTCCAACATTCTTAAAAATTGGCTGAACGTTAGCAAAGCCTTCCACTCAGTGTGGCTGGTAAAATTTTTCATTTGTCTGTCTGTCCACACTATATCGTATAGAACGGCTATAGTACAGAAATGCTGCATGAACCTCCATTTTTATATAAGTAACATAACGTTCGATGACGGTGCATTTTACTCCATGGGATTTGGCTGAGCGTTAGCGAACATTTTTACATCATTCTTATGGGTAACCATGGTTGTAACAATATAATCGCAAAACAAATAGATTTGCAATTTTCCTTACATGGGTTTGATGATCATTAGTAAAGCAAGCTTATGGTAGTACCTCAAGAATAATTTAGCTAACAATTTCGTATATTACTAGTTCTGTCGAAAATCCTCTTCCGTCTGTCTCTCTATGTTTTCTCTTTTGTTGTGACAGATTCGAACGGACAGAAAGATTCCTGAGATTAGCTGCATTCATGTGTTAAAACAATATATATATATTTATTTATTTATTTATTTATTACGTTCTAAGAATTGATATCTGAATCAGGTCCTGAAACATAACGTTTGGCACCCAAAGACCTGTTCACTAAAAGTCGTGTTTCTCTTGCCGGACTTATAGCTATGTAAATTTCTGTAATTCGGTTAATATTACATGTTAACATAATCATATGTTTTACATAAGAAAATTCTCAGTAATATTATTGATAAATAATTTCTTAACAAAAATTTATACTTTTTGCAACAAGATACCGTAAATAATTAATGCATTAGTTGATGTGCTTCCTAGCATTAATCTCAGTTATTTTAGATCAATCAAACGGATTTTATTAAAAGGAAAATACCTTTTGTTATTGTATATATTAAAACAAGGCCGTTATTACGTTGGATTTAAGTTCTAAACCTAAAAATATTTACTGTTTTATACTAGTAACAATAAACGAAAACATTTTGCATACGTTTTATTTTATACTTGCGGGCTACTCGTGACTTCGCCTGCAATTTTGTGATTAAAAAAAGAAACCCTATGATCATATTATTAATCATTCATTATAAACAATCCAGATATAATTGATAGTCTCTGGAAGGTATTACAGTCTCATAATCTATTTTACATTTAATTCGAAAGAACAATGTTATGGATCCATTGAGTCAGAGAGTGAAACAATTTTTTATAGTACTCGTGAAATAACTAAAATTTCAAATATCCAATACTCCATATTTTTTTGAGTGGGTCAAACGATGTCAGTTACAATTTAACTATTTTTCACAAGTGAGAAGAAATCTTAAAGTTGAATTAATACATTTTTCATTTAACGCACGTATCGTGGGAAGTAATCATATTTAAGGTACATATTATGTCAGTTTTATGGTTTACAACTTTAGGTACTAAGCGAAATATCTCATTCTTATTATTTTAGGCTTATTAGCAAGTCTGGTTCGAATGCCATTCCAAGGTTGTGCTTGTGCATTGTACACCAACCCATAAATTTTATATGCTTTCTCAGATACACAAATACCTACTTTCGGTCATTGTAATTTATTCCAGTCTAAGATAATTCTCGTGCCACAGTTGGGCTGTGTGTGTTTTACTGATCGAGATGATATAAACATACAAGCAGCTTTGAAAAACATACTTCTGGTAAAAAAAAAAATAACTGAAATGGATTTTACTACAGTTCTTAATTAGGTAGACTCTGTGCTCAACAGTAATTCCAGGAAAAGTTGAAAAAATAATTTTTGTTACTATCAAGCTTACTTACTGTGTTCAAGCTATAAATCTTAACAAATTTAAAATGAGGGTTTAATTAATTAAATGTGTGGTCATTCTTTCATAACAGGCCGGAATAAAGATTACTCGTCTGCTCATTGCTGGCTCTGATAAAGTCTTGGTGTTCAAAGAGTTTGCTAATTAGCTAATTATGATCAACTTTCCCTGCTGAAATCACGTTTATTAACGCCAAGTGGTCTGTGTGCTCATTGTTGACTTTGTTCTTGTGTTGGTCATGCAAGTAGTAAACTAATTACTACAGGGACACTATAGAGGAGGTATCCCATTAGCTGAGATTGGCCAACTTTCCCAGCTGACATTTCGCCGAGTGTCTGTGAACTCATTGCTCACTTTGATTAAACTCCACTAGTTGGTCGTGCAAGTAGTAAACCAATTACTGAAGGGACACTGACGTAGGAGGCACCCCATTAGCAGAGTTAAATAAACTTTCGTAGCTGACCTTTCGCCGAGTATCGGAGCTCATTGCTGATTCTGATGAGACACTTGTAGTTGGTCGTGCAAATACTAAGCTAATTACTGCAGGAATACTTACGTACGAGGTACCCCATTAGCCTAGTTTAGTCAGCTTTCCAGCTTACAGTTCGATGATTAACCCCAAGTGCATGTCCCTCATTGTTGACTCTTGTAGTTGGTTGTGAAAATATTAACTAATTACTAAGAGACGCTAGCTGAGGACGTAATTCATTAGATCAGTTTCATCAACTTTTCTAGCTGACAGTTCGTTGATTAAACGCCGAGTACCCACGTTCTAGTTGCTGATTCTGATGAGACACTTGTAGTTGATCATGGAATTAGTAAACAAATTATCGAAGGGACTGGAAAGGAATTGGCCTATTATCCAAGTCTCATTAATTCCCAGTGTCAGCTCGTTTATTAACGCCGTGTGCATGTGATTCATTGTTGGCTCTTGTCGTTGGTTGCAAAAGTAGTAAATTAATCATTGCAAGGACACTGACGTAGCAGGTACCCCATTAGCTGAGATTGGCCAACTTTCCCAGCTGACAGTTCGTTGATTAACGCCGAGTATCGGAGCTCATTGCTGATTCTGATGAGACACTTGTAGTTGGTCGTGCAAATACTAAGCTAATTACTGCATTGACACCCACGTAGGGCAGGTACCCCATTAGTCTGAGTTTGATTAAATGTCCTAGCTGACATTTTCGTTGATTAACGCGATTACTCGTCTGCTCATTGCTGGCTCTGATAAAGTCTTGGTGTTCAAAGAGTTTGCTAATTAGCTAATTATGATCAACTTTCCCTGCTGAAATCACGTTTATTAACGCCGAGTGGTTGTGTGCTCATTGTTGATTCTTGTTCTTTGTTGGGAAAGTAGTAAACTAATTACTACAAGACACTACTAGAGGCAGGTAGTCCATTAGCTGAGATTGGCCAACTTTCCCAGCTGACAGTTCGTTGATTAACGCCGAGTATCGGAGCTCATTGCTGATTCTGATGAGACACTTGTAGTTGGTCGTGCAAATACTAAGCTAATTACTACTGACACACTGACGTAGCAGGTACCCCAGTAGCTGAGTTTGATAACTTTACTTGCTGACAGCTCGTTTATTACGCAGAGTCTTTGAGCTCTTTGTTGACTCTGTTAAAACTCTTGTAGTTGGTCATACAAGTAGTAAAATAATTGTTTCAGGGACACTGCCGTAGGAGATACCCCATTATCCGAGTTTTACAGGTATTAACCTGTATTAACCTTCCTAGCTGACAGCTTGTTTATTAACGCCGAGTATGATCAACTTTGTTAACTAGGATTAAAGATATTTCCCTTTACAAGTTTTACCATGATCGGTAACTTTAAATATTTACATCAAAATATAAAACTTGGGGCAGGATTAGATACTTTATTTTCTCTCGGTTACCATGTAAGAAAGACGGCAATGCCACTATAACATTTAAAATTACAAAAGTTCGAATCTTTCTAACTGGTGACATTTTTTATTCAGGTTCTGATTTACTAAATGGTATTTATTGTCAATTATCATTTGAAATGTTGTCTTTAGGGTTCCCTAATGTTTGGGATAGTTTGTTACTTGTTCTGTGAGTGACAGTTTTATTTTTATGAATTTACAAGGTTTGCATATTTGGTTCGAGAAAGTGTTTTGTGCAAATGCCTGTTTTGAGGTGCCCTTAATATATATACACATATGCTATATAATTAAGAAAATAAATAACATTACTTTTATAGTGGCAAATAAATTCTCTTTAATAAATCAGAGCGTGAATCAACATTCCCACATCGCCATTGGATTTCAAATTGTATAGTGGTATTGCCTTCTTTCCCAAATGTTAACTGAGAGAATTTGAAGCACCGTGAAGGGAAAATATGTTAATTCCTAGTTAAAACCCAATTTTTGGTATTTGGAATGAATAGTTTGTCCATCAAACAAAACAAAACACGGATAGATAAACCCTTTTCTAAAAAAGCACGATTTCGAGCTTCATTGTGAGATCTATTAGTAATATTGGTTTAATCATTAATGTCTTGGATCACAAAACATTCCAGGATTAACTATGAAGCCGATTATTACAGGGTGGGGTAGGATAACCACAGCGATTAGGTGATTGAAGTGTAAATTGAGGAGGGCAGGAGTGTCCCAAGCACGTCCTACACTAGAGTCTCATCAGAGTCAACAATGAACTCACAGACAACCGGCCTTAATCAACGAACTGTCAGCTGGGAAAGTTGATCAAACTCGACTAATTGGCTAACTCCTTTGGTCTCCTTGCAATAATTAGTTTACTGTTTACACGACCAACTACAAGTGTCTAATCAGAGTGAACAATAAGCACACACACACACTTATTAGTCATATATAATTGTGTGAACAAATACAAATTTTTACAGTCTATTATAATTGAAACAAATATTATGAAATGCCACTTTTTTGTATTTGTAAAGGGCTATATTTTGTGTTTTTTACTGTTTTGGTGTAAAACAAAACATTTTAAAAGTAAAAAATTGTATAACTTTTACACAGGTAGAGGAAAATTTGTCAGACATAATGAAAATAACTTTAAAATTTATAAACAGATATCCATGTTTAAAATGTGTTAAAACTTACAGTAGATATTAATTAATGAAAAACACAAATGAAATCATTTATACAAGATGATAAAATCTGTATAGTGTGTATATTACTCGTATATACACTTTCCTCAACATCTTATTTTGTATTGAAGCGATTACTTGTCTGATAGCCTCTGTGGTGCCCACGTTTGATTTACTGTACTACCAAAGAAAAAGGTCATAAACGCCGAGATCAGGTGAACGTGTGTATCAAGTGATGATATTGCAAAGGATGTCGCGCCCACGAAACCTTATCGTCAAGTAATCTATGACGTCGTATGTTTTATGGGCATTTGTTCTGTCTCGTGGGAACATTTTTATATAAGTAGGAATTGTTTTGGTTGCAGATAAAAAAATCTACTCAATATTCCCATGTAATGTGAATGCCCTTGACGGATGGAGAGGGTATTCATGCAACTCTTTTAGTTTAGTCCAGAGACCAACCAATATCGGGCATGTTGTTTATTAACACAACAATAAAGATTTAAAATGGGCTTTGTAATACAGTATTTTGTCCTGCATCAAATGAAATAATCTGTTCAAAAAGTATGACTCCTGCAGTAATCATGGTCCTGCTGTTTCTGGACAGTTGCAACTCGTTTGGACATTTAAGAGCAACAGTTCGTCCACATGTCGGGCGAGTGTCGATGTGAACTAGTTACAGATTGTCTCACTCGCTTGTTATCTCACTTACCTTGGACGGTTTGTAAATTACATTTCAATGTTGAATCAGTCTAAAGTTACTTATCCATAACGTCGTTAAGACCGGCTGTAGTAAAATTACCTTTAGTTTTTTGACAAGAGCAATGTTAAACTTACTGCAGATTACGCCCGTATCGTTAATAGTGCAATTGTAGGAGATGGATAATCTAAAAGATGTAAAAAGCTTCTTGTTTTTTTGCGGTGTGTCTCTTTAGATATTTAAGTGACAAATTATAACAGAGATTGTGACTTTTTGAACTACTAAATTAATTAATAAAACTAAACAGCTTTCGGATGCATATTTATTTATTTATTTACATTCCCACGGTAACCATTTTGCAAAATTACAATACTTAAGATGACTAGAACAGTAATAAATTCTCATAAAAAAAGTAAAGCATGAAAAATCAAGTTCAGCAATTGACCATGCCTACGACATAGTGAAATAAACAGATATAACAAAGATAAAACTAAAACAATGTGAAACATAACGACAGTGGTACCAATAGTGCAATAACAATAACAAGTAGTGATATAAAAAGTAATAAAAAATAATAATACAACAATAACAATAATAATAACAGTAATAGACTAAATCATTAAAGATAACAATGGAGTAACTATTAATGTAATACTGTGCAGGACTCGGCAAGCTCACTCTGACTCAAATGTCTCCAGCCTCACTGTCAACACAGCACCGCACGTCTCAAAGCTCCCAGTCGATTGCAGAAAAAGTCTACCTCACTGCACACCTCGTTGCCAAGCCGAAGTATTCTTGGGACAGAGCTGAACTGGAGATAGTTGCGGTTTAAGTGGCTCAGCTCGAAGAGGCGGCGCTACCTTTTGCCAGAAGGGAGACGAAAAGCTATTCGCTCCATAAGAGGGGGGCAGACTACCACAAAGTTGAGAATCTTATAAAGAAAGACAACATCTGCATCCTCCCTTCTAACGACCAGTGGATGTACCTGAAGCAAGTTCAGAGGCCTATCAGGCTCTCTCCAGTGCAAATACCTAAGGAATTTATTTTGCACGGACTGCAGTCTGTCAATGAGGCCCACTTGGTAAGGAGACCAAACAACTGAAGCGTACTCGAGCAGCTGGAGGACAAGAAACTTGTAGAGGAGTACAAGAGCATTAGAGCCGAGGCCATGCCTAGCAGTTCTCATAATCAGCCCCATCATACCAGACGCTCGGCAGCATAATTGGTCAATATGGAGACTGTAGCCAAAAGAAGAGGCGAGAACTATTCCAAGATCTTTGATGGATGTACAATGATCAAGAAGCTTGTCATCAAGGGAGTAGTTGAAATCAATTGTGGAGGTGGTTCTCTTGAATGTCATAAGCTTGGTCTTGCTGGCATTAATGGACATCCCGTTGCACTGACACCATTTCGATATACAGTTAAGAGCTTGCTGAAGATGTTCGCAGTCTGCGCTGGAGGACACTTCAAGAAAAAGTTTTATGTCGTCAGCAAACAGTAAGAAAGGAACTTTGGTGACCTCCTTGATGTCATTAATAAATATGGAAAATAAAAGCGGGCCAAGGTGGGAGCCCTGAGGGACACCAGAAGATGGGACAAAGGCGTCAGAAGTCTGATTTGCAAAGCGAACCACCAGCTTGCGGTCGGTAAGATAGCTACGGAACCATGCCTGCATAGTTCCCAAGACACCATAGCCCTCAAGTTTATTAAGTAGGTGATTGTGGCTGATCCTGTCGAACGCCTTGCTAAAATCAATGTATACAGCATCAACTTGGCGCCTACGACTAAAAGCCTCAAGAACATAACTTTGGAATACGAGAAGATTAGTCACGGTGGATCTCCCCGCCATTAAGCCGTGCTGTTCTTCAATGAAGATGTTCTTAAAGAGCGGCTGAAGGATGTCCAGTACCAAACCCTCGAATACCTTGCCCAACACTGAGAGGATCACAATCGGCCTGTAATTAGTTATGTTCTGTCTGTCACCAGATTTGAAAATGGGTACAACGTAACCCTCCTTCAGGATTTCAGGAAAAACTCCCTTGGCCAGGCTCAAGTTAAACAAAAAGAGAAGGATGGGGGCTAATTCGGCGCGGCAATGCTTCAGGACTCCAGGAGTAATGTTATCTGGGCCGCATCCCTTAGAAGCGTCGAGAACTTTCAGCCTTTTATTGATTGCTTCAGCAGTAACTAAGACCTCGGAAAAGGTAAAAGGAGTCTCATATGCCTTTGTTGGTGGTGAACTTTTGTCAGCAGGCGCATACACCGAAGAGAAGAATGTGCTGAACATATTACACATCGTTCCTGGATATTATTATATCTGGATTATTAATTATATCTTTAAAATGAGACATCTCCATTAAACTAAAATTGTTCTTATGAAAAAACTAAATGTTATTTTAGTACTTAAGGGATATATTACGGCCTCTACGATCCACTTCAGATACCTATGAAAATCTCGTTGTGTAGAATCGCCACTTTCAAGTAAATCTCATCAAACAAACGCATGGTGTACCCCGTATTTTAAGTTACGAAATCCACATTATGTTATATAATTCGTACCTCATTTAAAAAAAAATAAATAAATATAATAACTAAATAAATTTTTAGTTTATAAAAATTATCAATCAATATAAAGATTAATTATTTAACAACATTTTTGAATATAGCATGGTTTAATAATCATCATTCTCACCAAATATATTTATAAAAACTACGTGTAATAACACCAATATTTTGCCCGACTCGTTAAATGTGATAAGACATTTTTTTCTTATAGTGCAAATCTTGAAGTTCATAATTCACTTCAATTGGATCTAAGAAAGCGGATTTCCTAGGAAAAACCACCTTCAACAAATAATATGCTTGTTAAGGAAGGTGTCTTGATGAGTTGACTTCAAAGTTAGTAATTTCAATTTCAATAAAATAAGTCCAAATAGTGAATGGAATAATGACCTAAATTCTTTCTATTAACAAATTAAACTCTTTCTTTGTTCAATAAAATATTTAATAAACTAAAGTATTATTTCCAATTGAATACCTGGACGTTTGTAGTGAATTAGGAGACTATTATACTCTTCTTCTTATTATTGAAGGTATCTTACCTGTACGAGTATGCCAGATGCGGTAGCTAGCCTCGTATACCACATAGTCTCGTATATAGATTATTTGTCAACCCTTTATACATTATTTTCTTTTTTTGTGTTCTGATACAAAAGAATTATAAGTTCTTGGGTTACTATACTAACGAATAGACTAACAGATATTTTACGTGTTGACTATGCCATGAATCAGTTGCCATAACGTTTTAAATCTAGAATGAAAATACCAAGTATTATCTCTAAATACGAAAAATAGATCATAACACAGACCTTGGTCTCTGATCACAATAAATAAATTCAAAATTGTTGCAATGTTGATTAACCTTTTTTAGTTGGTATTTGAAATAAAAAATATAACAGAGACAGTATAGTAATATGATAAACGCAAATAGGTGGAACAGTCAGAGGGATATTTTAACTATACTGAATAGACCATTCTGAATGTCATCATGCGATTTATGTAATCACGCTACTATACATTTATTGGTAACTAATGTGTGCATATATCGTAAACAATCTCTATTTTTACACATAATTATATATAACTAATAAATAGCAGCTTAACCAAATTATTATATCTTGTTTCTAAACCTAGAAGTCAAATTCATTGACAAGAAAGAGTGAACAAATGGGGGCAATAGGGGAAAATTAAATTTCAAAAATTTATATCTCTGCTTTTGCTCGTGGTAAACTTTCTTTTAACAAATTAAACTCTTTCTTTTTTCAATGAAATATTGAATAAACTCCACCAATTGTCATTATCTAAGGGTGGCGATGTGAGTGTTGAGCTTGATCATATGAGCACTGCATATTTTCTTGGTTAGAACATTCATAGCATGGATTGTGTAGGATTGATGATGGTGGATTGACCTTAGGAGAATTGGAAATGGCTATATTAATAAACTCATCATGCACGCGCTATCATGAATACTTGCTGGGGTGAATTAAAACTGTTTCAATCCTATATAAACCCTCGTTATTGCTTAGCACAGACGGAAGTGGGTTATAAGTAAGAAATATAATTTTTAGAATCGTAATACGCGTAGAAGTCTATATTACACCCAAATATTATTAAAATGTCTGAATGAAAAATATAATATGTAATGAAACAGATTTTGGAAGATTATAGACCGATTAATTAAACGAGTTTCCGTTAGTTTTTATAAAGATGTTATTCATAAAATGAAATAAATAAAAGGTTAGACACACAAATATTTACATCCGCTTTAGTATTATACCTCCCTGAATTAAATAGTTTAATTGACAACAACAAGCATAAACAATATTATAGAAAATATATGAAAACATAAAATAATTAAAGTGAATGATGTGATATTAATGTAAGCCTACGCGAACGTGAGGCAACCGACTAATGAGCGTGAAGGAGAGGGGATGACGTCACCGTCAGGCGACAGTTCCCGCCAATCATCGATCGCCAACAATCCGCTCAAACCATTAGCCCACTGATAGACTGCCACAGAGTTTAGTTTACATTACAGGGACGGGTATTTTTGTTGGCATAGTGACACATTCTGCGTAATGCTGTCGCGGTTCAAGGTTATAGGAATGAAATTCTGTTAAACCGGGAAAACATTGCCTCTACAAAGACGTGTTCATAAGCTGATAGTAAATAAGGCGATGAAGATTCAAAAATCTTTATGAATACGTATAAAAGTTGTCGTCTCTGTCTTGTTCATTTATCTCAGTCCTCTGTTTGCCATATTTTGGACAAGAATAATTTAGGGACATCTGATGTATACAGTATTTTATAGCGAGTGTCAAAATTTCAGAAATTAGTTCAGGCTATTAAAACAAGAAAATAACCGAACGGAACATAAGTCACTTTGTTTTTTCTGTCATCCCATATATGTTCTTTCGATTTTGAGACAGAACTTTCATATTTGTGAATGCGTCATACAAAGCAAATACCACTGTATTGTTGTATTTGTAAGGTATGATCCTTACATAAAATTTACATTTTTATACTGCTGTGGAGTAAACTACACAGAAAAAAGAATTAAACATTTTAGGGTGGAAAATCCATGTTACAAATTAGTTCCGAAATTTGAATATGACGCGATCTCGTTTTGTGTCCTCCCTAGGTCACGGGAAAAGAAGAGTTTATTAATGACTAATTGTGACAATTTATTTATCTCAGGTTTATTTATGGAACGTAAACTAACCAATTTACAGTAAGAGTGATTCCCTTTTAGCCAATACAAGCCGAAGTCTCCTGGATAGTGTTTTCTCCGGTATAATACCCAACAAGAGCCCATGGCCGAAGAACAAGAAAATAATCGTGATTTGACCATCATAATATATATGAGTTATCCAGACCTAGTAAGCTAATAAAATTTATAGTTGCTCAATTCACAATTTGCATTAGAAACTAAACACAACGTGATGCATTCATTTTGGTTTGAAACAGGTATACCAAATGTGTAACAGGTGTACTGTTGTAATATTACTTTAGTTATACATTATGGCCATTACAGTATTGAGCCGATTAAGTAAAACTCAGAATTCCGGAAAATTTAATTATGTATCCATAAACTTGGTATCATGATTTTTTAATAAAGTTTAGAAATTTTTAATAAAAATATTATAATAACAGCAGGTTCGACAGAGTAATGTTCTTGCTTTTATGATTGAACTGATTTATGAAACATTTTTCACCGGTTATGAAATACTCTCGTAGTTTTAATCCGAACCGAACTACCAATTACGTTATTGGTAACCAGCCTGATACAAGTGACGGTGGAGGATATGAGAGAATAGTCGGTCTACGCCAGTATAACTTATGTAACCACCACCACGCTGTTCTCCCGAGTAATTAGGCAACATGAAACTTCCATCAGCTGTACAAGACACTGCTTTAATTATGATTAGTTCACAGCCTTCATTATGCATTATAGTAATTGGATTTCTAGAAAATAAGTTGTTGTAAGTAAACATCAAAGAGACAAAATGTTTTATTTTTATTGTAAATCAATGTTCTAATTTGAATTAGACTGTTCTATTATTAGCACAGTGCCACAATGAAAATTACAAATTGGAATTATTACAATTTCCTTCTAATACTATAATACTAAAACACATTCGCCGATGGTGACATGTTCCAACAAATAGTCATGGTGAAACTTGGTTATGTAATGTTCTAGATTTGTTAAATGCAGAATGCATTCGTACTTTCATTGGATGTCGTTGTTTTATTTATTAATTACAAGCCAACGGAAAGCCATTTCAAAATATAACACTGATTATATTGTACACCCTGTACAAGTCCATTGTGCAATTCAGTATCAAACTATTTTGAATATTATGTAAGTAGGTTGCGTTTTATTTGTTTGTTAAATGCAGTAATGTTCTCTACTTTACATGAGGATTATGAAGATTAAGTACAACTAGGATTATTGTTGAATTGAATTTAGGAGATTAAATGGTTAGCTAGAGTGGAAGTTTTCTGAAATCATCAAATGTTAATTTGAACAATCCTAACATTACGGATTCCCTGTCGTCCCAACAATATCGTAACAAGAGTAGACATTCCAGGAACTAGCAAAGGCTTAGTTAAATTATACCACGACATATATAAAGTACAATTCGTGTACTAACACAAGTAATCTAAGATTAGGCGTTCTTGGAATCAATAATGGCTTATTGTACATGCATAGAAGTGTGACGGAAATGTGAATCGATTCTAAAAAATCACATAAACTTAGTTACCCATAAGTACAATAATAAACTCTATTATAATTGAATTCAACCAATTACTGGAAGAATTACTAAAGAGTAAATTCATTTATTTATTCCCATCTATTTACACCTTTTCGCAATAATTTGTCATTAAAAACAATAAGTCTGAAGTTTGTAGGACTACCTGAAATAATTTAAATAAAATCAATAAACGAACAACAATAACAATTTATGAATACTGGAAGTCACAACGAGCTAACAGAACATGTTAATAATAACAGAAATAGATAATAATAACAATTACTCAAAAATGAAGAAAATAAATAATACATGAATAGTAAAAAATAATAATACAACAGTACCAATTATATAATGTAAATATAAGTTTGTACATTTTAACAGTTTCATGATAATGGATATTTCAATAACATACTACGAGTAAACAATACCAGTAATAAGTCAACATAAACAATAGATTGACAATATAATAATCACAATACCAGTAACAGTAGAAAAACAATAACAAGATGCAAATGTAAAAGTTATTCCAAAATGTATCAATAAATATGTAGCAACAGACTCAGTTATTAACCAAACCCAATCAGCTTTTTTTAAGTTTCCTCTGACTCGATGAAGAAATCTATATTGGTGGCAGATGAACTTCTACACTGCCCCAAAAGAGCGACACAACTTTGATAAACATAGTAAGTTTAATGGTAACGCCTCCGTAAGATTTTTCTGGTTCTAGCTCTTCTCGAGTTCTTACCTATATGGAGTATAGGTGCCTGGGCAAGCGATGTGGCCATTCACTTCAGTAGTAGGTTCGTACGTTGGCGCCTTATATGTAGGAAAGACATATTAAAGAAATACTTCACCTACAGGAACATCACGATGTGTAAAACCAAGTCTAGGACCAAATATCCCGAAACAATGGTAGATATCTTGTAAAAGAGCAACAAGGTTGTGCTGGTAGGGCGACCATACAACTAACCCTCACTGCAGCAAGGGGCTTACAATGGACTTATAAAGAGCAACAAGACTAAGGGGTGAGGTGAAGTTGCTGGAGCATCTGAATAAAAATATAATTAGTGTGTAGGCTTTTGGAGCTAACGTATATCTGTTTCAAAAGGCTCATATAGGGAGTAATATTTATACCCATATCCTACACCTTAACGACCTGTCTAAATACACAGACACCCAAGGTATAATCATACAAATGGATATCAGAGCTAATTTTGTAAGAAATAACAAGGCATTTCAGCACGTTAAGCTCTATGCCATTTTTATGACACTAATTACCAAGATTGGTAAGGACCGTTGGAGGATGTCTTGATGCTGAGCAGAATAAATATTTTTAGAGACTGAAATCGTCGACAAAAGTTAAACATTTAGAGCCGATTACGTACCCAATATCGTTAGTAAATGCATTAAAAAGAAAAGGACCTAAGTGAGATCCTTCAGATACACCTGATGATACACTAAAATATCATTAAATACATTCAGTATATTTTACAATATTAGAATTTTATATTTTAGATAACTGTCCATTAAACAGAACAATGGATTTGGGATTAACACCGTAGCCTGCAAACTTAGCAATTATAAAGTTATGATTGACCTTTTCAAAGAATTTAGAAAGGTCCAAATACATGATGTCCACCTGAAAGAGTTGCTGAATTCTGGTTGACATTTTTAATGTATGTATTGAATATACACATTATGTGATCCTGAAATTCAAGAGGATTGGAAACTGTCAATGGGGAACGGAGTAACCATGCTGCCGATATATGCAACTACTTAAATGTAAATGAAGGTGCTCCAGAACAATGCTTTGACACATCATTACAATGGCTAACTGGATAAGGATAGGTTTGTAGAATACTACATTATTACGATCCCCAGCCTAGAATGTAGGAACTACATAGCTAGTTAGGGGAGGAAGGAAAGAATCCAAGTGCAAGCATATTAGAACAAGAATGGCAAGCTCAAATGCAAGAATAGGTTCATGATTCTAGGTAACAATAAGGGTTTAGTTGAATAGTACTTGTGTAATATAATCTGTCGTACTTGAGATGCTAATTAGAGTCATTTAAGCGTGAATCGATTCTTGATAGCAACAATCTCGTCTACTCAGAATCTTGTTAATTGTCAGATAACACTTCTATGTTGATTTTCCTTGGAAAATTGTCAGCATTACTATTTCCTTAAATTTAAATTACTTATTAAAGTTTTCTTGTTCTTGTTCAATTATTCCTTAAATATAAACCATAACAACATATTCATAAAGTTAAAAAAACCTACTGTTTTAATACTGCACATAGTTAGTAAACTATTGACAAATTAAGTTACCTTATCTGTGCTTCAGTAGAAGGGTTTTAATCTAACTATTATTATACAATGTTAAAATTAATAATATGCCTGAGTTCGCAAAAATATTTCCATATTGTTAATGCAATAACAACAATTCTTGACCTATCTTCTACCTAAGTGAAGTTTTTCCAGTAGCCCCATTTACTTCGGTACATTATCTATTTATCAACATCGGTAGTATAATATCTTTCCATAAACTCGCATCAACCACATTGCACGTTGCCAGGTGCTATACCTTGCTAACTTCAAGGTTACCTACTGAACTCGCAGTTAACCCCCCCCCCCATGCAGCATTATCTAGTCTTTCCAGGAGCCATATCTTTCCACCCTCTAGATGGTATCCCCTCGCTTCACATACAGCCTATCTGGACAGTCTCATGGCAATGTTCGTAATACACAGTCTTTGTTAGTAACTCGAGTGTACATCGGGTTCAACGGACACTTTATACAGCTAACTGTATAGTGGAATTTGAATTTCCTCGGCTTCTCCGCAATTTTTATCTTTACAGCGACACCACGTAAAGATAAGGAACCTTTGTCCTGCCAGTGGGGTTGAAAGTACACCGGTTTATGTCTCGTATATATGTCTACAATTATAGCCAAACTATATTCTTATGTAATAAACAATTATGGTGTTAAATTCCAAATTAACAAGGGGTTTACATATTTTAACTGCATTCTCCATACAATACACCTTAATTCTATAATGGATTTAATTTCAAGTACATTTCATACTATGACCTAACTGCATCTTAGTAACTTCTAATAATATCTCATTTTCATAGTGTACTTAACATAATATTAAATTTAAACTTTTAAAAAGTTTGCAATGGGATAAAAATATAACTGAATTCTTCATTTAAAAAAAAGTCTCTGTAGGAATAATTAAGAAAATAAAACAATTATTTCGTTTATGAATAACATAATAATATACCATGTACAATATAGATTACATGTGTGTGTGTGTGTGTGTGTGTGTGTGTGTGTGTGTGTGTGTGTGTGTGTGTGTGTGTGCGTGTTGGTGTTCCACGAAAAGGTTTAAACATTTGATTTTATATTACTTGTCTTTCTATGTACCGAACAGTTTCAAACTTTACGCAATTCCTTAAATAGGTTTTACGAATATTCTGTGGAAATTTCAGCTCTCAAGCAATTGTTGAAACAAAATGGTGTACAAAATAAAAATTGCAATTTCAAGAAAAGTGTTTTTTAATCATTCATTAAACAGGAAGTGTTACAAATAAACGTTTGAAAATATAATAAAACACGAGTGCCAATAATATTCCGGGTGAATAAATTTACAATATCTTATGAAATCCTAAATGTAGGTTCTCGAATATAAAAGGCGTATTCTTTTGTATTGTAAGTACATATAGTGCTGTTACGGCCCGGTCTTAGTCCTTTATTTTATTTGTTTTATTAGATATAGTTCATTTATGTTAGGTATAAATATATTTGTAATTAGTTTAGTATCTTACTGTTAGTTTATTATTGTATTGTTAGAGGGGAGAATTGTTGTCTTAGATATTACGGGTGACATCCTAATATTTATGACAAGGTCGCCTAGAGGTGTGGAGTTCTTGTTCTCAGGGCGTGGGAGGCGACAGAGCGACAGAGCTTTCACTCCCATTGTTAGAGGTGGCCTTCCACGAACCAAGGGATGTTACCCCCAGGTTTATGGTAGGGTCGCTTCAGGGCGGGAGGGGCTGGCCCTCACGCCTCGTGGGAGCAAGAAGGAACCTTTACCTGGGACAAGGGCCTAGAACGAGTCTCCTCTAGTCAGTTCTTCACTGTACTCCGGAGGCGTAGGGTAGAGAGCACACAGCTCTCTACATTACATATAGTTTAGGACAGCTAGCGCCAGCTAGCTGTATTACAATACAGTCCGCTTATTCCACTTTTTGTATTAACATTTTAGTTTGAGTAAATACAAGTCCTGATAGTTCAAAAACAAGTGTTTCATTTCATATATTATTCCAGTATTCAAGGCCCGTCAAGCGCGCCGCCAACATGGTCCTACAGAGCCGGATTACTTTATAGAACACTTTAGACAGCATAGTCCAATCGTACCAGAATGTTTAGAAACATTAT
Source organism: Homalodisca vitripennis (assembly GCF_021130785.1). Classification (NCBI taxonomy): domain Eukaryota; kingdom Metazoa; phylum Arthropoda; class Insecta; order Hemiptera; family Cicadellidae; genus Homalodisca; species Homalodisca vitripennis. Next base: position 92,585,475 of record NC_060209.1, on the reverse strand, counting down.
TCGTATAGAACATTAGTGAAACAGTGCATTATTTTCGTCAACATAGACTACCAGTGTCAACAGTGCAACATCGGAGGACTTGGAACATAGTGACAGTGCCATCGACCAGTGGTGTTTCCAGTGACCAACAGTGGGACACCTAATTCGTCGTCAAGTAAGTCCTTTCCAATTCCATATTACTTATTCCAGTTATTCCTGATAGTTCAAGCAAGCTAACATGTCAGACGAATTAAGAAAAATTTATTGCCAAGCGAGCAGGAATTAAATCTAAATTAACTCGATTTAGGACTTATGTTGATAGGATTGAACAATCTGAAGATCCTTCACAACTCGAAGACAGATTCAGTGTATTTAGGGATTGTTTGTCGGAATTTGAAGCAGTCCAATCAGAAATTGAATTAATAGACACACGACAGCAAATCATGACGTAGAAAGAGAGTCCTTTGAAGACTTATACTTTGAATTGTTGGCTAGGTCAAAGGCTCTCCTTCCCAAACAAAATTCAAAATCATACAACTTGTTCACGCCAAAATTCAGTTACTGAACCCTCATCAGCAGTACAAATTAAACTACCGACAATCAATCTGCCTACCTTCAGTGGGAGATACGAAGAATGGGTTCAATTTTACGAATTATTTAATTCAATCATAGAAGAAAACACGTCACTTTCACAAATCCAAAAGTTCCACTACTTAAAATCAACATTGCAAGGTCCCGCTCTCAACATAATAGAATCTTTAGAATTGTCATCGTCAAATTACGACACAGCCTGGACTCTTTTGAAGAATAGATTTGACAACAAGCGTGTCATTGTCAATAATCCGTGTCGTCACTGTTTGAAGTCAAAAAACTTGACAAAGAGTCCGGGGCAGCAATGAGAGATCTTTTAGATACGGTTAACAAACATTTGAGAGCACTCAAATGTCTTGGTCAACCAACCGACCAATGGGACACGCTCTTGGTTCACATGATCGTCCAAAAAAACTAGATCTGGCCACCTTCAAATTATGGGAAAACCAATTAGTCACCACAAAATTGCCACGTTTCATCAGTTGACATCATTCCTAGAAAAACAGGTGTAACATTTTAGAAGCTATTGATCTAAATAGACCTTTAAACAGTAACACAAGTTTTAAACAAAGTAGTAATAAATTTAATTCAAACCATCAACAACTCAAAAAACCTTCTAGTTCATTTTTCAGCAACACACCACGTTGCCCCTTATGCAAAAAGGGTCATAAAATATATCAGTGTGATAGTTTTCAAAATATGCCTGTATTATCCAGACTACAATCAGTGAAAGATTTAGGTCTATGCATTAACTGTCTATCACATACACATATTATCAAAGACTGCAAGTCAAATGGTTGCAAAACTTGCAGCAAAAAACACAACACACTTTTACACCTTCAAAAGGACCACTCCAACAGCAAAAATTTAAATTTTGAGTCAAGAAAAGTAAACGGTCATCCTGCAGCCTTAACGTCTAATGTTACTGACAAACACACATTCTCCTCTCAACAGCAGTAGTAGATATAGAGAATAATTAATGGCGGGGACAACAGCGTGCAGAGTGTTGTTGGATTCGGCTTCACAGTCGAATTTCATTACAGAAAGGATGGTGAGAGCATTAAATTTGCAAAAGGTACGCTCAAAACATCCAAATCACTGGCATCGGAAATAGGCAGGCATCCATCTCACACGTTGTCTATTGCACCATCCACTCACAACATAGTTCTTACAAAACTAAATTAAGCTGTCTCATTTTACCTAAAAATAACTAACGAATTGCCCCACACTCAGATTGACACAAGCAATTGGAATCTGCCATCAACAATGACTCTAGCAGATTTTAATTTTAACTCACCAGGGCCAATAGACATGCTCATAGGAGCAGAGCTCTTTTTTTAGTTTATTGTGTGTTGGACAGGTGAGACCACACAGATCGGCGCCAATTTTCCAAAAGACATCATTAGGTTGGGTCGCCTCTGGCAGGGTGGCTACTAGGAAACAACAACCAACCTTGACATGCAATTTATCTATAGATGATCAAGTAACAAGGCATGTGCAACGTTTCTGGGAAATTGAAGATTGTGACGTTCACACATCCCCAGCCAGTCAAACTACCAACGTTTGAAACGGATGCACACAGAAACAACGTACAGGGATTCTACAGGCAAATATGTAGTTAACTTGCCATGTAGTGATGACATAAATAGTCTAGGTGAGTCCAAGAAAACAGCTGAATCTCGATTTAGTTCAACTGGAAAGAAAATTAGAAAGAGATCCTAATCTACATGCAGCCATATCACAATTCATGAATGAATATGAAGCACTAGGGCATATGGAAGCGGTGGAACCCAACGTGAAGCCAGTTGGTCCAGTATATTACATTCCGCATCTACCTGTCGTTAGAGAAGACAGTTTCAACAACGAAGCTCAGAGTTGTATTTGATGCTTCGGCCAAAGCGAGCAGTGGTCGATCATTAAATGACTGTCTTTTTAGTTGGTCCTACCATTCAGCAAGATGTCTTCTCAATCTTAGCAAGATTTCGATATCATACCTTCGTATTAAGTGCAGATATAGAGAAAATGTACCGCCAGGTATACATTAATGAGAAACAACTGGACTTACAGCGCATACTATGGAGACAAGGTAGAGATCAACCTCTAAAAGTCTATAGGTTAAAAACTGTCACCTATGGTACAGCAGCAGCACCCTTCTTAGCAATCAGGACCCCTCCATCAACTGGCCACAGATGAACGATCAACATATCCTATAGCCTCATCTATAGCGCTATCAGATTTCTAATGTAGATGATCTTATGAAGGTGCAAAAACACTCGAGGACGCTAAAGTCATTCAAACACAAATGTCGCAAATGCTTAACTCAGGGAGGATTTAATTTAAGAAAATGGAATTCAAATTCGAAGGAATTGTTGGAAACACATTCCCAGATAAAAAAACAGAGCAGAACAGGAACATTTACATGAGAGAAGATTATAATAGGCTCAGGGAAGGAAAGAAGATTAGGAAAGACAGTCCATTGTGGAATCTTCGATCTTTTTTTGGTCCCGAGAAAACTCATCAGAGTAGGCGGGAGATTAAAACATGCAAAAATCAAAATAGATCAAAAACATCCCATTGTTTTACCATACAAGTCACATCTAACAGAACTTATTTTTCGTCATGAGCACATCAGACTTCTGCATGCGGCACCTCAACTGCTGCTTGCATCGTTGCGGCAACGATATTGGCCCCTTAATGGACGAAATTTAGCATGACGTACCACACACAGTTGCGTCAAGTGTTTTAAGGCTAATCCAAAAAACAACGCAACCTCAGATGGGTGACTTACCATCAGATCGAGTACGCCCATGTCGACCTTTCAGTAATACTGGCACTGATATCAGCGGCCCAGTATTTATTAAAGCCTCAAAAAGACGAAAACAGTCCTACATCGAAGGGATACATAGTGATATTTGTATGTCTTGCAACCAAAGCTGTGCATTTAGAAGTAGTAACAGACATGACCAGTGAAGCAATTTATAGCAGCATTCAAGAGATTTATTTCACGACGAGGAATTGTTACAAACATGTACTCGGACAATGGGCACCAATTTCGTAGGCGCAGAGAGAGAGCTTCGAGAGCTTCAAGATCTGTTTACAAACGAAGGAACATCAGAGAAGAATCGTCGAAGAATCAACCGCTCACCTCATTAAGTGCCACTTCATTCCACCCCGATCCCCTCATTTCGGAGGCTTATGGGAAGCTGCTGTTCGGTCAGTGAAACATCATTTGAAACGAGTTGTAGCCAACGCCTCACTCACCTTCGAGGAATTTTACACTACTTTAACAATGATTGAAGCTTGCTTGAACTCTCGTCCTCTCACTCCCCTTTCCCACTGACCCAAATGACCTTTCACCATTAACCCCTGGTCACTTTCTCACTGGTGATGCTTTTAACCGCATTACCTGAACCGAACATTTGTTACATTCAATTAAACAGGTTGTCACATTGGCAGAGGACACAGCAGATTGCGCAGCACTTTTGGACACGATGGTCCAAAGAATATCTGTCTCTCTTACAACAACGGCCAAAGTGGAGATCAGAAGCAGCCAACATCCAGCTCAATCAACTAGTTCTCCTGAAAGAAGACAAACTTGCCCCCTCTCAAGTGGGTTACAGGTCGAGTGGTGGCGGTCCATCCTGGAGCGGACAATAGGATCCGAGTCGCCACCGTAAAAGACGTCGTCTCGCACCTTCAGGAGAGCAGTCAACAAAGCTATGTATCCTCCCCCTAGAACCTAATACAGTGCAAGAATGTAATGTGTAAAGCGAAGGTCAGTGTATTCGTGTATATAGTTAATCATACATTTAACATCATAGTGACCTCAAAAATACTCATAGTTTAGTCCGTTGTATAGCATAGCTTAGTTTAAGTAGTAATTTTCAATTATAGTAGCGAAGTTCAAAGACACACACATCCAATTGTTTGTAGTTCTATTCAGTCGTGGGTATTATACTCAACCGTGTCATCATTTTCTAATGACAAACTGTCTATGTTTAATTGTGTATTAATAAACAGATTGATTTATAGTTGAATATTTCATTGTATTTGTTTCAATTTCAATATTTTCATAATCTTTGTTGTTATTAACTCTGTGTAAAAACTATAGTAAATGTAAATTTGATTTTTCAATGTAATTATCCTTGTTCTGCTAACTACCATGTTTAAGTTTAGTCTTGTACACATACATTTTATAGACTTATATTTTGATTAGTATTGTTCCATTGTTTAGTTTCATTGTTTCGTCCTGCACATGTGTCATTAGTAGAAATTTAGAATGTTTCATTACATAGCTTCAACAAATCAATTAGTTTTGAAATCAATATTTTCAAGGCGGGGAGTATGTTACTGGCCCGGTCTTAGTCCTTTATTTTATTTGTTTATTAGATATAGTTCATTTATGTTAGGTATAAATATATTTGTAATTAGTTTAGTATCTTACTGTTAGTTTATTATTGTATTGTTAGAGGGGAGAATTGTTGTCTTAGATATTACGGGTGACATCCCTAATATTTATGACAAGGTCGCCTAGAGGTGTGGAGTTCTTGTTCTCAGGGCCGTGGGAGGCGACAGAGCTTTCACTCCCATTGTTAGAGGTGGCCTTCCACGAACCAAGGGATGTTACCCCCAGGTTTATGGTAGGGTCGCTTCAGGGCGGGAGGGGCTGGCCCTCACGCCTCGTGGGAGCAAGAAGGGAACCTTTACCTGGGACAAGGGCCTAGAACGAGTCTCCTCTAGTCAGTTCTTCACTGTACTCCGGAGGCGTAGGGTAGAGAGCACACAGCTCTCTACATTACATATAGTTTAGGACAGCTAGCGCCAGCTAGCTGTATTACAATACAGTCCGCTTATTCCACTTTTTGTATTAACATTTTAGTTTGAGTAAAATACAAGTCCTGATAGTTCAAAAACAAGTGTTTCATTTCATATTATTATTCCAGTATTCAAGGCCCGTCAAGCGCGCCGCCAACAAGTGCGGAATATTCCAGCTGAATGAATCAACGGATCTTTCTAATAGTCCACCATTGAAAGGTTTCTGGAATATAACAACTTGTGTCCAAATGCGTTACCTTGTGAACATATTAAGTTTATGATACATGATATAAACATGTGCACGTTTATAAAAACATATTTGTGAGCTGTTGAATATTATAAAATGTAGAGCTATGGTGTGAGCACATGCACATTATAAACTCTAATACTGGATGACCGATCACACATTTTCGCCCGTCTTTCGTATGGCTTTCGTAATTATCTGTGTGTTAGAAGTCCAGTTAGCTGTAAAATGTCGAGTGCAGGTTGAAGGAGAGAAGTTGGTGACCATTACTCCAAGTTAGTGTTAGAAGTTTGCTCAGAAAGAGACGCCTTGTAACGTGGCTTGACAGTTCATGTTAGCTGTTTCCTGTTTCTTATAGGTCAGGATATTTATATAAGTAACACAATTACAATGCACTGATTTCACCTGAAACATAAAAATATCATATATTAAGTTCAATCTGTACATTTTAAAAAGTCTAGCTATTCATTTTATAGTGTACAGCTTTGAAGAGGTAAATCAAAAGTTTTAACGTGATTTTTTCTTAAATATATTATTTAACTACAGCGAAATAATAGTTACTAATTTTAAAAAAAACTTACGGAATATATAACATTGTGCAAATTATAAAAACTCTATGGTATACTTGCACAAGTTCTTATGGTTAGAAATTTAATATAAGAAGATTAAGTACAATTAAGACAATATGAATTAATTTCTCAGTTTAAAAAATATAATATATATTATTTCACTAGTTATTTACAGTTATTTAATTCCTAAAAAAGGGATATGATAGGCAATAACGAAAATTCTTAGCTCATAGACTTTTGCTAGCGGTATCATGATTATTACCTAAGTTTTCCGATTCATACCGCATCGGAAATTGATTTAAAAAATCGTCAGATATTTTTGTTTGCCTATGGAATGCCAATTTCAGTCAACTAATGTATTGCCAGCAATACATATCGCCTTATACAGCTGAGTTGAAGGGGGGCGGAGCTGTGTCGTGATTGGCTGAAGCTTGACTAATCATCGACAGATAGGAGCAACCAGGAATCTATACATATTTGAGTGATAGTGTATTTATTTATTTATTTAACGGAAACCCATTACATGCAACTACATAACAATAAGCAATCAAAGTTTGAAGAAAAAAAATTACACAATAGCTATATATTACACGGATGGCAGCAGGCAACAACATTAATCAAAGAAGAGTCCATCGTGCACGAGAGATATCCAAGTAAAAAAAAGAGACAACGTATACAACCCATGACAGTACGATAAGTAATATAAATAACAATAATCATAATAGATAATATAAATATATGTAAATACACGCATATATGTATAATACAAAACTAAGAACCAATAACATAAATATATCTTAAGCATTAACAAAGAAATAGTGGAACATTCCACAATAATCAACAGCATTAATCATACATAGCAGCCGTATTTGTGGAGCCGTATATCTTAAAATTAATACCCGCACAATACACATCCACGTCCAACCGAATCCCGCTTATTAAAAATCTGTATCAATTCAAGAAGAATATCAATATGAGAACAATAACAATACTATAACAATAACAATGTGATACAATAACAATAACCATGCAATAACAATAACAATAAACCAAAATAATACAAGAAATATAGTAAAAACCATAACAACTAACGTAAATTATCTGTAAGCATTAACAAGAAAATAAACCATGCAACATACAATAACAAACCATTACACTACTTAGCCATAACATTGAATAACAACTCCGCAACAATCACAGCCACTCCAAAATACCATAAGTGGTCCCCCGGGTGCACCACCACTCGCAGTACTAGCGCTGATCACAGTGAGACATCAAAGGACCACTGACAACATGTGATACTGTGGCCCTTTAAAGGCACCACCAATTAAATATTTACGCAAACAGCACCACTGCTAATGATCACCAGAGAAGTGGAAGTCCTTAATTGATCTTCGGAAAGTAGCTTCCGACATGAAGAAGAAGTCCACCTCTTCAGACAATGAGTTTCCAAGACATTGCATCCTGATCATGGCGCTGTTCATTTCATAGTTAGTCACATGATGGAATTTACGAAAAAGTTCTTTGGATCTTGTATAAGAAGGCAGACGAAAAAACACACGTTCCAGCAACTCGGGGCAATCAATCAGACCATTGATGATTTTATACAGAAACATTAAGTCTTGGACTTTCCTTCTGGCTGCCAATGGTGGATGACACAGCGCTTCAGCCAGACGGTCCACAGATACCTCTCTGTACAGGAAGCCAGTTCGGACGCCCAGATAACGTAGAAACTTTGTTTGAATCCATTCAAGGTCGTTTATCAAGATTGACTGGT